>NW_006922239.1:1164988-1167964 GCF_000298275.1 Orycteropus afer afer
CAGGTTGTTAATGATTTTCCTCCAATCCTGATGCCACATTCTTCTTCATATAGTCCAGCGTCTTGGATTATTTGCTCAGCATATAGATCGAATAAGTAAGGGGAAATGATACAACCCTGACACACTCTGTTCTTGATTTTAAACCATGCAGTGTGTCCTTGTTCTGTATGAACAGCTTCCTCATCTACATACAGGTTCCTCATGAGTACAATTAAGTGTTCTGGAACTCCCATTCTTCTCAGTGTTACCCATAATTTTTTATGATCCACACAATCAAATGCTTTTGCACAATCAATAAAACCCAAGTAAACATCTTTCTGGTATTCTTTGCTTTAAGTCAAGAGCCATCTTCCTCTGGTTTTTGATCACTGGTGTTCAATGTATCAAATCTATTCTTTAGATGGTCTCTAAATTCAGGAATTGACCTGAGCAATGGGCTCAGGTATAGTAGGGATTGTGAGGCTAGCACAGGACTGGGCAGTGTTTCCTTCTGTTGTACACAGGGTTGTTATGTGTTGGAGACTACTCAATGGCACATAACAACAACATTAACCCTATATCTACCCACTAGGGGTGGGCAGACTTTTGGAGTATTCTGAAAATCAGCTGTCACTTCCCTGCTTATGCATAAGTGATTAATCTTCTCTTTTCAGTCAGTGTGATTTAATTGATTCTGTGCCAAACCAAGCAAAAACCCGTATTTTGGGGTTACAGTACCAGACTGTCAGAAGAATGAACAAATCCATCCTAGAAGCAGTGCAGCCAGATTCTCCTTAGAAGCAGGAATGATCAGATTTTGTCTCACCTTCTTTGGTCATGTTATCAGAAGGGACCAGTCCCTGGAGAAGGCTATCATGCTGGGTAAAGCAGAGAGTCAGCAAAAAAGGGGAAGATCCTCAACAAGATGGACTGACACAGTAATGAATGATGGGCTCATGCAGAGCAGGGATTGTGAGGCTGGCACAGGACTGGGAAGTGTTTCATTCTGTTGTACATAGGGTTGCTATGAGTCAGAGATGACTTAACAGCATCTAACAACAACATATTAAAAATATTTATGACCACATACTCAATATCTTTTTAACCAAATTTTTAATAATGGCAATTCCAGAACCAAATCCTGAGAAACTAATCATAGATTTTATTTCAATCATGTCTAATACATACTTACTCTAACAATAATAGCAACTAACATTTATTAGGGAGCTCTGGGGGTGTAGTACCTAAGGCACTTGACTGCTAACCAGAAGGCTGGCAGTTCAAACAACCAACCACTCCTTGGAAGGAAGATTAGACAATCTACTTCTGTAGAAATACCACCTTGGAAACCCAAGGAGGGGTAGCTATGAGTCGGATCCAATTCGAAGGTAGTGAGTTTGGTTTTTGTTTTGGTTAACATTTATTAACTGCTTTGGGCAGTAAAAGTAATACTAACTATGGTAATAGTTAAGAGTGAGTACTCTTAAGCCTATCATATTTTTACACAAATAACACCCGAGTTATATTTTTATATACTGTGCAAACCCCCATACACTATTTTCATAAGTGCACTATGTATCAGTACTTCTTTTTTTCACCTGTTACTGACTTCAATTTCTTTCTTTCTTTTTTTTTTTCTGTCAAGGGCTTTAATGTTAAGTCTTCTTCTTGGTTCCTGTTGATGCAGAGATTGGATTCTCAACAGCAGACATTCACCAGCCTAACCCTGAGTTTCTAAAGCACCCCTCTCCTGGCAGTATTCCTTCCCTACTCTGCAAACCACTTTGTCCAATGCAAGAAGAAATCACTTTTTCTGCCCTAGAAACAACTCTCACCAGGGCAGCTGGTTCCCTAGTCCAGGAAGTGTGTGGGTCTGCATACATCAGGGTAGAAAGCCCACTACCTACCTGGTAGAAACAAGGTAGGCGAGGTTGGTGTGCTATAGCCACGCAAAATCTGCCTCACCATCCAGCCATCTGGCCACCCCACTTTTGCTGTTCTGAGTTTCCTGCCCACGCACCACCACCAGGGCATGAGAGCAGGGGACACAGATGGGCTGTGCATCCATCGCTCAGATAAGTTGGGTCTGACTGGCTGCCAGGGTCCCATGGGCCAAGGCAGTTCGTTCCTGAACCAGCACTGTCCTGCTAACCCTGCTTCACGTGGGACCAGCACCTTAGGGCCTGGGCATATGAAGGCAATAGCCCCCACTTGGCCAGGGAACTAACCCATGCTTCGGCTGTGATGGTCTCATGCTCAAATGACTCAGTAAACACAAATAAGTCCATGCTTACTTGCTTACTGGCTACTCTGCCCTTGTCAGAGACTGTAAATTTGAAAAGAGGTTTTAATTCTGTAGGAAGGTCTCAAGGGATTGGGAGACAGATGACAGTCATATCTAGAAGCAGAATCTTTGATATGGTGGAAAAAAATATGAAATTGTTCACTGGAACAATTTAGTAAGTAAGCATAAGATTAGTAAGTAAGCATAAGTAAGCCCATGCTTATTTTGCTTGAGTAATCTGACACTGATCTTTATTATGTCTGACCTCATGTAAGAAACAGTTCAGGGGAAAGTGTCCTCCAATTCATTTTCAGCCTACTGAAAGAGGAGTCTTGGTAGAAGGCAAACTTGATCAAATCCTTCCCTATTTTAATGATTTCCAAAAGCTAAGGTAATAATATACAAAGCCTTTCCATGAGGAGGACCATGTCTTCACTCTTGTAGGGATAGTTGTAGTAGTAACAGTAATAGAATATTCATAGTAAAATAAATTGAAAAACAAACCCCATATCATTGAGTCAATTCCAACTCATGGCAACCCTATGTGTTACAGAGTAGAACTGTTCCATGAGATTTTCTTAGTGGCAATCTTTATGGAAGCAAATCAACAAGGCTTTCTTCTGTGGCACCACTGGGTGGATTTGAGCCACCAACCTTTATACTAGTACTCCAGTGCAAAGTGTTTGCACCATCCTAGGATCTTAAAATAAATT
>NW_006922239.1:1168811-1169615 GCF_000298275.1 Orycteropus afer afer
GGTGGACTTTTGCCAGTCCAGAGGACGCAGCCATTTTGAGTGTTTACAAGTGGATTGAACATTTTGGATATTTAAGAGACTGCATTCTCCCAGATTTCAGGGGCTTAAGAACAGATTTTGATTGCCAGCAACCGCAAGGATACTGCGGACCTGGGCAACTGAAAAGGTGCAACATTCCCCTTGTTATTCATATACTCCCCACCTACTTGGTGAATGGAGGTATGGCCATCCCCCACTCCCACCCACCTTCTGGGCCCACAGGAACTCCATCCCAGTCTGTGTGCTCTGACGGAGCGTGGGTGACCTGCCCTGCCCTCCCTGATTTTTTTCTTTTTCTGTTTCTTTTTTCTGGTTATTAGTTTGCTTCTTTTTGTCTGTTTTAAAACTATTATTAATACTTTTGTCCCTTTTACTAGTATTCTTTATTCTTTGCCACCCAGGTCCTAGTTATCAGCTTTTTTTTCTTTTCCCTGTTCCTAGTTGCAATTTTTTTTTTTCTTTTCTTCTCATGGTTATCCCCATTGCCTGATTTTCTTTTTGCATTTTTCCCATTTTTTCTTCTTCATTAGTCTTCTTCACTACGTTTTTCTCTTAGTGCCCTATCCCCATATATTGCAGGTTTTCTTGTTTTTTCTTCTTTTACCCTTTTTTCTCTTTTTTGCTTACTGTTCCTGTGTGATTACATAGTGTATTTTTTGTCCAGGTGCTATTAGTTTTTTGATGGTTATTCAATTGTAATTTTTCTCTAACTGAGTGTGAGACAGCAATAGTCCCCATAAGAGACAACTACAGCCACACCTCCTG
>NW_006922239.1:1188488-1189194 GCF_000298275.1 Orycteropus afer afer
CATTCTTTAAGGATATGGAAAAACCAATCACTAACTTTATATGGAAAAGAAAGAGACCTCAGATAAGCAAAGCACTATTGAAGAAGAAAAACAAAATAGGAAGTCTCACACTGCCGGATCTCAAAACTTACAACACAGCACAGTAGTCAAAATGCCTGGTATTGGTTTAATGACAGATACGTAGACCAATGGAATAGAATTGAGAACCCAGAAATAGATCCATCGACCTGTAGTCAGCTGATCTTTGACAAAGGCCCCAAATCCATTAAATGTGGAAGAGAATGTTTGTTTAATAAATGATGCTGGCAAAACTGGAGATCCATTTGCAGAAAAATGAAACTAGTTCTGTACCTCACACTATACACAAAAATGAACTCCAGATGGATTAAAGACTTAAATGTGAAACCCAAAACTATACAGTTCGCCAAAGAAAATTTAGGGGAAAATTTAAGGGCCCTAAGATATGGCTGACTCGACGGCACATAACAAGAGCAACAACAAATATATGGCACAAATAGACTATCAAGAATAATTCAAAATACACAAACAGCATAAGAGAAACCAGATGATTGGGACCTTCTAAAAATTAAATTTGTATGTGCTTCCAAAGACTTCTCCAAAAGAGTCAAAAGAGAATCTACAGATTGGGAAAAAGTATTTGGTAATAAAATATCTGACAAGGGACTTATCTCTAGAATTTATAGAA
>NW_006922239.1:1190862-1192612 GCF_000298275.1 Orycteropus afer afer
GTCTGGAATTGAACCCACACCTGTGGTTTCCAGCTAAACAAAAGACAGGCATATGAGTTGAACATTTACCTCAGGTAGATACACTCCTTGAAGAGAACAATCATGGAAGAAAGAAGGGCTGTTTATGCACAGGGAGACAGCTCAGAGGACAGGAGTTCATGGAGGGTGGACACAGGGAAGAGGTAACTATCAGGAAGAAGTGGGAGGGGAGCTGTTGCATTGTGGTAAATTGTGGTCAATGTCATGAGACCAAGTGTATGTGAACTGCTGTATGGAAAGTCAATTTGCTCTGTAAATTTTCACCCAAATCACAATAAAAAAAATTGCAAAAAAAAAAAGTCAATATAATTTCAATGGACTATAATATGTGTGTCCCAAATTGCTAGATTTAGGTCATTATATTTTTACAGGCAGTTAATTTTCCCCTTTGAAGTGCTCACAGAAGGTCAGAAGCAGTTTAAGCATGAAAGCTTTATGAATTAAACAGTTTCATAGTGAACAGAGGAAGGCGGCTGCCTGAGGGAACACTATTGTGAGGATACCTGGCTAACCTTCAACTAGGACACATTTCACAATAGGGAGATCAATAGCCCATAGTCACCCAGAACACACTACAAGACTCTGAGTACAACTGAGCCTTTAAAAATAAAATGCTCACATCTCTAAAAAAAATATATATTAAAAAATTTGAAACAAAGAAGAATCACTAGTATTTGTAAAATATGGCCTTGGTGACAGAATGATGCTGGAGATCGCATAATAGAATTTTGTAGGACCAACGACTTATTCATTGTAAATACCTTTTTTCAACAACACAAATGGTGGCTAAAATGTGGACTTCACCAGATGGAGTACATAGGAATCAGACTGACTACATCTGTGGCAAGAGGCAATGGAGAAGCTCAGTATCTTCAACCAAAACAAGGCCAGGAGCTGACTCTGGAATAGACCATCAACTACTCATATGCAAGTTCAAGTTCAAATTCAAGTTGAACCTGAAGAAAATTAAAACAAGTCCACAAGAACCAAAATATGACCTTGAAAATATCCATCCTGAACTTAGAAACCACTTAAAAAATAGATTTGATGCATTGAATACCAATGACCCAAAAATCAGAAGAATTTTGGGATGACATCAAGAACATCATCCATGAAGAAAGCAAAAGGCCATTGAAAAGATGACAAAGGAAGAAAAGACTAAAATGGATGTCAAAAGAGACTCTGAAACTTGTTCTTGAATGGAGAGTAGCTAAAGCAAATGGAAGAAATGACAAGATAAAAGAGCTGAATAGAAGATTTCAAAGAGCAGCTCAAAAAGACAATCAATTTTTATAATGAAATGTACAAACACCTGTAGTTAGAAAATCAAAGGAACATGCTCAGCATTTTTCAAGCTGAAAGAACTGAGGAAAAAAATTAAGCCTCGAGTTGCAATATGGAAAGATTCTATGGGCAAAATATTGAATGATGCAGGAAGCATCAAAAGAAGATGGAAATAATATTCTGAGTGTACCAAAAAGAATTGGTCTACTTTCTTCCATTTCAGGAAGTGGCATATGATCAAGAGGCAATGGTATTGAAGGAAGAAGTTGAAGCTGCACTGAAGGAAGTGACGAGAAACAAGGGTCCAGGAATTGACAGAATACCCACTGAGATGTTTCAACAAACAGATGCTGCACTGGAGGCACTCACTTGGCTATGCCAGGAGATTTGGAAGACAGCTACCTGGCCAATTGACTAGAAGAGATAC
>NW_006922239.1:1192859-1200839 GCF_000298275.1 Orycteropus afer afer
ATGGATCTTGGCTCAAAGCAAAGAATACCAGAAAGATATTTACTTGTGTTTTATTGACTATGCAAAAGCATTTGATTTTTTGGATCATAACAAATTATGGGTAACATTGAGAATAATGGCAATTTCAGAGTATTTGATTGTACTCATGAGGAACCTGTACATAGACCAGGAGGAGGTTGTTGTTCAAACAGAACAAGGAGACACTGCATGGTTTAAAATCAAGAAGGGAGTGTGTCAGGGTTGTATCCTTTCCGCATACTTATTCAATCTGTATGCTAAGCAAATAATCCGAGAAGCTGGACTATATGAAGAAGAATGTGGTATCAGGATTGGAAGGAAAATCATTAACAACCTGAGGTGTGCAGACAACACAACTTTGCTTGCTGAAAGTGAGGATGACTTGAAGCACTTGCTGATGAAGATCAAAGACTACAGTCTGCAGTATGGATTACATCGCAATATAAAGAAAACAAAAATCTTTACAATGGGAGCTATAAGCACATCACGATAAATGAAGAAAAGATTGAAGTTGTCAAAGACTTCATATTGCTTGGTTCTACAATCAACACCAATGGAAGCAGCATCAAGACATCAGATGACGTATAGCACTGGGCAAACTGGCTGCAAAAGACCTCTTTCAAGTGCTGAAGAGTGAAGATGTCTCCTTGAGGACTACGGTGTCCCTGACACAAGCCATGGTATTTTCAATCACCTCATATGCATGTGAGAGGTAGACAATGAATAAGGAAGACCAAAGAAGAATCGATGCTTTTGAGTTGTGGTGCTGGTGAAGAATGCTGAAAGCACCATGGACTGCTAAAAGAACTAACAAATTTGTCTTAGAGGAAGTGTAGCTGGAATGCTCCTAGGAAACAAGAATGGCCAGACTTCATCTCACCTACTTTGGTCATGTTGTAAGAAGGAACCATTCCCTGGAGAAGGATATTATGGTTGGTAAGGTGGAGGGTCGACAAAAGAGGGGAAGCCTCTCAATGAGATGATTGGCATGGTGGCTGCAATGATTAACTCAAGTATAGCAAGGATTAAGGAGCTGGCAAGGGACTGGGCAGTGTTTTGTTTTGCTGTGCATGGGGTCGCTATGAGTCAGAGATGATTCCATGGCACCTAACAAGAACAACAACATTGGCAAAGTTAAAAGAGCACTGCAACAGTTGACAGAGCAGGATAGAGACCAGCCCAAGGGGCCAAGGGCCAAAGAAAGGCATGGCTATGGACATGGCTGAGAGGAAGCTGTTCTGATCAAAGAATTGTATCTTGAGTGTTCCTAAACCTGAATTGTAATCTGTTACTTCCCTGATAAACCTCATAATTGGGAGTATTATCTGCGAGTTGTATCTGGCCATTGTAACTAATTATCAAACATAGCAGAGAAACAGAGTGCCATGGGAGGGTTGGTTGGTGTCAGAATTAGTGAAAAGGGTTACAGAGTTGGAGCTTGCCATACCTTAGATACACCTCTGCATACAGATCTGAATTTGTGAGTGATCTTTGTCAATAAATGATTATAATAACCATTTAGACACATAAATAAGAAAAATATTAATACATGCAGAGTCAAAGCTGGTAGTAAACAAATGTGTTGTAAATCTGATTTTTTTTTTTAAAAAAAAAGCACTGCCATTGAGTCGAGTCCAACCCATAGCTACCTAGTGTAGAACTGCATCATAGGATTTCCAAGGTTGTAAATCTTTACCAAAGCAGATTGCCTCAGCTTTCTCCCTTGGAGCAGCTGATGGGTTGAAACAGCTGACCTTTTGGTTTCCAGCCCAATTCATTAACTACAGCATCACCAGAGCTCCTTTGAATTCTGATAAAGATGCAGAATCTCACCAACTTAAATATGGAAAATAACAGGCAGGAGGAGGGATAATGGGGACTCACATTCCAGTGCTCTGAGCAGGAAAAAAATATAGCAGAGATGTGAAAGTCACATCAAAATAACAACTAACTTATTATTATTTTAACCCAGGCCCCAACCCCCAAGCAGCAGGAAAAGTGGAAGGGAAAGGAAAGGAAAGCCAAGTCAGGGCATCCAGGACAAGTGAGCAAACAGCAGAGGGACCCACATAAGAGGAGGGATCCAGGCTCAAACACCCAAGTGGCAGGAAAAGCGGAGGGGAAAGGAAAGGAAAGCCAAGTCAGGGCATCCAGGACAAGTGAGCAAACAGCAGAGGGACCCACATAAGAGGAGGGATCCAGGCTCAAACACCCAAGTGGCAGGAAAAGCGGAGGGGAAAGGAAAGGAAAGCCAGGGCATCCGGGAGAGAGCGAGAAAGCAGCAAGAGATCCAGGTAAGGGAAGGGACCCAAGCCCTAACCCCCAAGTGGCAGGAAAAGCAGAGGGGAAAGCAAAGGAAAGCCGGGGCATCCAGGAGAGAGAGAGGAAGTGGCAGAGGCATCCAGGTAATGAGAGGGACTTAGGCCCCAATCCCCAAGTGGCAGAGAAAGTGGATGGGAAAGGAAAGGAAAGCCAGGGTGTCCAGGAGAGAGAGAGCAAGCAGCATAGGGACCCAGGTAGGGGAGGGACTCAGGTCCCAACCCCCAAGCAGCAGGAAAAGCAAAGGGGAATGGAAAGGAAAGCGAGGGCATCCAGGACAGAGTGAACAAGTGGCAGGGATCTACCAAGGGGAGGGTGGAGAGGTTTTGAACAGCTAAGGGAGACAAGCTTGTTTGTTTTGCTCTGGTATCATTTTGCTGTGAGGCTTCAGGCTGTGCCACCAGTGTTTCAAATGCCAGCAAGTTTGTACATGGTGCACAGGTTTCAGCATGACTTGAAGACTGAGACAGACTAGGAAGGAGGAGACCATCCTCTTCTCAAAGAATTGGCCAGGGAAACCCTTATGAATAGCAAAGAAACACTGTCTGTTACATTACTAGGCAACTATATGAATAGCCCAGAAACACTGTCTGATACACTTAGGTGGGAAGGCTCTCAAAATAGGACTGGGAAAGTGCTGCATCATCAGAGTAGAACCAACCTTACAAATATGTACTATACTAACCTTACTATAAAGTACTTTTCAAGACCTCCATTTGCTGACATGACATGACTCAAATTGAGGAGAAACACCTGCAAACATCCATTAATAATCAGACTATGGAACGTACAAAGTATGAATGTAGGAAAATTGGAAGTTGTCAAAAATGAAACGGAACACATGAAGATTAAAATACTAGGTATTAGTGAGTTGAAGTGGACTGGTTCTGGCCATTTTGAATCAGGCAAACATGTGATCTACTATGCCGGGAATGCCAATTGGAGGAGGAATGGTGTGGCATTCATTACCACAAAAGATGTTTCAAGATCTGTCCTGAAGTACAATGCTGTCAGTGATAGGATAATATCCATACATCTACAAGGAAGACCAGTTCACATGACTATTATTCAAATTTATGTACTAACCACCAAAGCCAAAGATAAGGAAATTGAAGATTTTTATCAACTTCTACAGTCTGAAATTGACTGAACATGCAATCAAGATGAGTTAATTATCACCGGTGACTGGAATGAAAAGTTGGAAAAAAGAATCACTGGTAGTTGGAAAATTTGGTCTTGGTGACAGAAATAATGGTGGAGATTGCATGATAGAATTTTGCAAGATCAATGACGTATTCATTGTAAATACTTTTTTCAACAGTACAAATGTTGGCTATACACATGCACTTCACCAGATGGAATACACAGGAATCAGACTGACTACATCTGTGGCAAGAGGCAATGGAGAAGCTCAATATCTTCAGCCAAAACCAGGCGAGGAGTTGACTGTGGAACAGACCATCAACTGCTCATATACAAGTTCAACTTGAAGTTGAAAACAATTAAAACAAGTCCATGAGAGCCAAAATAAGACCTTGAATATACCACTCCTGAATTTGTTGTTGTTGTTGTTATGTGCCATCAAGTGAGACCTGACTCATAGCAACCCCTCCTCGGGTTTCCAAGGCAGTATCACTATGGAAATAGATTACCCCATCTTCCTTCTGAGGAGTGGCTGGTGGGTTTGTACAGCCAACCTTCTGGTTAGCAGTCAAATGCTTTAGGCACTGAGCCACCAGGGCTCTGATTGTTAATAGACTGAGTTTAAAGGGTGAATGTGGAAAATATAATGATCTATTACAGTAAATGCCTTGTAGATAAATGCAGTTCAGACTAATTAATGTTTGTGAACATAGGGAAATATATAACATAACATAATAATTATCCTTTTTGGGGAAATGGTTATTTAAATGGTGACAATTACTGCAGTTTAAGAATTACTTTATAAATTTAGACAATTCAAAGGACAGAAAAAATTGTCACTTGTAATCTGTGAAAACTAAGTCTGAAATTATTTCAGCCCATTAAATCAATTTTGAAATTCTCTCTACAGGGATTATCACATGTAACTGATTTAACCCACTGCTATTTAGTCAATTCCTCATAGTGACCCTATAGGACAGAGTAGAACCATCCCACGGTATTTGCAAGGCTTAAATCTTTATGGAAGCAGTCGGCCACATCTTTCTCCCAGGGGAATGGATGGTGGGTTCAACTGTGGACCTTTTGGTTAGCAGCCAAGTATTTTAACCACTGTGCCACCAGGGCTCCTATAACAGATATACCCAGAAATATTTGAATCTTAAGTTACTTAAGAAAAACTTCTTTCTAAATTGAAAATCTCTCCTACAGTCTAAAAGATTTTAAAGGCCAAAGTTAAGTGGAGAAAAGAAAACCATCGATTTGAATGTGAATTTGTCTAGTACTTGAGGATATTTTTCAATTTGTAAGACCAGTTGGTTCTTTTCTAAGTGCTTAACCTATTGTAGGGAAACAAAGGCCTTACCCCCTGTCACAAAGAGCCAATGATCACAACAGATTGAAAAGAGAAAGCAAAAGATTTATTGAGTATCAATTGCCAAGGAGAGAGGAAGAATCGTTTCTCCAATATGTCTGTCTCCCTGAGCTAGGGAATGGTAGGGAATGGTTAGAGTTTTAATGGGAATCAGGCTGAGAGGTGGATAAATCTTTTGTTGTTGTTGTTATGTGCTGTCAAGTCTGACCCAACTCATAGAGTCATAGCTACCTCTCACTGCGGAAGCAGATTGCCCAACCTTCCTCCCGAGAAGTGGTGGTGGATTTGAACTGCCAGCCTCCTAGTTAGCAGTCAAGTGCCTTAGGCACTAAGCTACCAGAGCTCCTTTTAGGAAGCCTCATTTTAAACCTGGCAGAGTGACCAAGCTAACCAATCCCAACATCAGGATGCTAATTTTCTGCAATGCTAATTTTCTACAAGGGGGCTGGTATGAGAGTGGGCATCTCCAGGCCTCTTCTGCAGGAATATCTCAGTTTTCTCCTTATCTTGGTTGCCCCAGGGCTCTCCTTTCTCAGGGTCACCTTGTGATGGGCTATGGCTCTTAACTACAATTTAATCCTGCCTGTTAATTTGTAAAGGCAGGTTCCAGTGAGGGATTCCTTTAACCTTTTATTTCAGCCCTTCTCAAACCCATCTCCACAAAAGGAGAAATATATTTTAAATTTAAGCCTTCCCTGCAAGATTTAGACAGAATTATTCCTTATATACAAAATTCAGGTGGTGACCATTAAAGGCTAATTCTACTCTCTTAGGTGGAAAGAAAAGCTAGTAAAATAGAATAAATAGACTAAAATTTAATTCCTTCAGAGTTTTGTTGTTGTTGTTGTTATGTGCCGTCGAGTCATAGCGACCCCTCCTTGGGTTTCCGAGGCAGTATCACTACTGAAGTAGGATTGCCCAACCTTCCTTCCAAGGAGTGGCTGGTGGGTTGGAACCGCCAGCCTTCTGGTTAGCAGTCAAGTGCCTTAGGCACTATGCTACCAGAGCTCCCTCAGAGTTTTAGTGTCCCCTATTTTTCCTTCATTTCTGTCTTTTTCCTTCTTCTGCTTCAACCCCTCAACACTACTTCATTTCCTCATCTTTAAACACCACTTAGCATGCTGCAGTTGTATTTATCCATTTATCCTTTGACAACATGGTTTGGTTTTTCTCATATACATTCCTTTCTCTCTTTCAAGCAACAGAAGGGATTTTCCCATAATCTTGGATCCTATCTCATTGTTCAAGAATGGGAACGTGTAAAAAAAAAATTGCTTACCTTTCAGTGTCTCTCAACTAATTCTATTGTTTCACTGAAATAGAAAGAGCCAGTGCCTAAAGCAACAGCTCTGGTAGCATAATGCCTAAGGCACTTGACTGATAACCAGAAGGCTGGAGGTTAAAATCCACCAGCCACTCCTCAGAAGGAAGGTTGGGCAATCTACTTCTGTAGTGATACTGCCTCCAATGACTCCGACTTGACAGCACATAACAACACCAACAAAGTGCCTAAGGCATTTCACTACTAACCAGAAGGCTGGTGATTCAAACCTACCAGCCACTCCTCAGAAGGAAGACTGGGCAATCAACTTCCATAGAGATGCCGATGCCACCTTGGAAACCCAAGGAGTGGTCACTATGAGTTGGATCCAACTCCAGGGCAGTGAGTTTGGTTTTTGGTTTGAGTTTTTTTTTTTTTTTTTTGGTAGAGCTAAAATGCTTACTGGCCTCCTCTCGCTGGCTTTCCCATCTCCAAACTGCCTCCCATTTTTCAAATCAATCCTTAATCTTGTTCAAGAAGGCAATGGCAATGATGACTATGAACAAACATTTGGTGCCTTCCAGATTCCAGTATTTTACTTCCACCTCTGGGACATATGTATGAGTAACATCAAGCTTACACTATATCTAGAGTTCCTTGCTGCTTTCAAAGCTATCACTGCTTCTCAGTTTCTCATTTTATTCTTGGAGGATATCTAAAAGAGTTTGGATAGAATTTTCTTCTTGCAGGGTCAGACACTGAATAGTGCCAGACAACAGTGATGAGGCAAAAAAAAAGTCTGTGTGGCAACTCTCATGGTAAGCAAATTTACTTGTTTTCCATCTACAATTTCAAAGCAGACTTTCAATGGAATTTAACTCTAATACTTCAAATTAATTAATTCAGCTTTATTACAAATTCTAATTGAGATGGATTCACAGTGGCTACAACAATGGGCTCAGACATAGTAAAAGTTGTGAAGATGGTGCAGGATCAGGCAGTGTTTCATTCTGTTGTACATATCACTGTAAGTCAGAACCTACACAACGACACCTACCAACAACAACAGTATGATACCTTATAGCCGGCAATTACCCAACATACAATAAAACGTTAAGAACATATTGGAATTCAGTTTATATGTGTTCTTTAATAAGTTTATTATAGTTTTATATCTCAGGCAATATATGCCACATTTTGGGTGTGCAGGATCAGGTTTATTTTAGGAACAAACAATATTGTATTTCTGTTGGCAGTTATTGCTTGGTATAGGTTCTTTTATCCAAAAAGCACTTAATAAAGATGAATTATTAACTATTTTTTTTAAAGTTAGTGGTTTCCTTTCTGGTTAACTACAGCTATAATTTTCTTTTTTCATCTCTAAAGCCACATTTCAGCTCTAACACAATTTTTATCTCAAATTCACACAGTGAACCTTAATGTGAAAGACAAAATGTACCAAACAATTAAGGAGATGATTTTCTTCAGGATATTGTGATAGGGAGAAGGCTTATTAATGAGGAATTTCTCACAGAAAAGAAAGGAGCTAGGACTTTATAAAGGTAGGTAAACAGGAGATATACCATTGAAGGAGGATGGAGATGGGTCTTATCTGAGAATAAGTGAGAGTAGGGCAGTCCTTTATGGTTAGTAATTTCTTTCTTTTTTTTTTAATTTTATTTTTATTTGGGTGAAGATTTACAGAGTGAATTCACTTTTCATACAGCAATTCACATATACTTTGTCTCATGTCATTGACCAAAATTTATAATGCAACAGCTCCCCTCCCACTTCTTCCCCATAGTTACCTCTTCCCAGTGTCCATCCCTCCATACATTTCTGCGCCCTGAGCTGTCTCCCTGTGCAT
>NW_006922239.1:1202655-1204376 GCF_000298275.1 Orycteropus afer afer
AATCTCTTGGCATAACTGAGTGAGTGCCTCCAATGAGGCATCCATTTGTTGAAATATCTCAACCGATATTCCATCAATTCCTGGAGCCTTGTTCTTCGCCAATTCTTTCATTGCAGCTTTGACCTTCTCCTTCAGTACCATTGGTTCTAAATCATATGCCACTTCCTGAAATGGATGAAGATCTGACGGGTTCTTTTTGGTACAGTGACTCTGTGTATTCCTGCCATCTTCTCTTGATGATTCCTGCATCATTCAATATTTTGCCCATAGAATATCTCAATATTGTAACTTGAGGTTTACATATTTTCTTCAATTCTATCAGCTTGAGAAATGCCGAGCATGTTTTTCCCTTTTGGTATTCAAACTCACATTTCATTACAGTAATTGGTTTTGTCTGCTCGAGCTGCTCTTTAAAATCTTCTGTTCAGCTCTTTTATCTTGTCATTTCTTCCATTTGCTTTAGCTACTCTCTGCTCATGGGCAAGTTTCAGAGTCTCTTCTGTCACCTACTTTAAAAGGATTAAAAGGCCCAGGAACCAGGAACCAGGACAGAGGAGCTGACTGCAGGATCCAGGTGAGGAGAGAAAACCCAGGCACGCCCAAAGCAACAGTGCGGGAGAGCTGGAGAAAGGGGATCAAAAGGCCTAGGAACCAGGACAGAGGAGCAGTCAGCCACAGGGACCCAGCTAAGGGTGGTACAAGAGGTTTCCAACAGGGAGACAAACCTGTCTGTTGGTTTGTCCTACCATGGCGACATGTTGATGTGAGTTTTGAGGCTGAGCCACTGGTGTTTCAAACTCAGTGGGATGCACATGGTGCACAGATATCAGCCCAGCTTACAGACTGAGACAGACTAGGAAGAAGGAAGAGGCTGTCTACTTCTCAAAGAATTGGCCAGGGAAAACCTTATGAGAGAAGATAGCAAAGGTTAATTGTTTTAGGGTCTTAGAACCAGGTATCTTCAAAAATAGCTGTCTAAAATAAACAGAGAAATATTAATATAAATGGTTGTATTAAAGAGTCAAATGTTGAATGAACCCTGAGGATAACCAGTCTAGTGGATTCCAAGAGGTTGTTGAAAAACACTCATTTGCTTATCCAACACTATTTGTTGAGTTCCTTGATGCTGTGGAGCTAAGATATCAGTGTTTTTGGTCATGTGGCCTGTAATCATGAGTTACCTCTTCGACAAGGATGTGAATGACCTGAGCATTTCACTGTACTTCTCAGTGAGCCAGACAACACAATGTCCAGGAATATATCCAGCTCATGCATTTTGCATTGTGAAGTTCTGCATATTAAGTTGTCATGCTTTAGCCTGCAGAGCACCTTTAGATCCTAAGGCAAGGCTACAAGACAACCTAAGACACAATAGGTTTTCATTCTCCATAACATCAAGTCAGGCCCCAAATTCACTGCCATTGAATTAATTCTGATTCATAGGGACCCTAAAGGACAGAGTAGAATAGACCATAGGGTTTCCAAGGCTGTAAAGTTTTACAGAAGCAGATTGCCCCATCTTTTTCCTGTGGAGCAGCTGATGGGTTCAAACAGCTGAACTTTTCTTGGTTAGAAGTTGACTCTCTAACACTTTGACTCTCTAGCAGAAGTGTTATCCAATTTGCAAATCATATATTAAATAAACTTCAGATCAATTGATATTATTAGCTTAATGTTATTTTTAACAGAAGGAAACTAGAAGAATTGAAAATTTGGTAAGG
>NW_006922239.1:1208436-1214750 GCF_000298275.1 Orycteropus afer afer
TGTAGTATTCCCCATGATGAGACTGGTAATCAACTCCATTGTGGAATCTACTATGAGCAGCTGAGTAGCTGCCTTTGGGTATGTGGTCTGCTTCCTGTATATAAGGAGAAGCTTTGAGAATGGTCTCTAGCCTATGGCATGCTTGGACCCTGCATGTGGCCATGTCATTGCTCGGCAGCCTGTTATGTTCTGCTGGCCTTGAGACTTACAATGGATTTAAGTTCATGGCCTGCCATGTGGTTTGGTAACATCAAGACTGTGCCTTTTTACTTGTCAACCATGGGGCTTCTCTGCCTGAGCAGCTAGCAGCTGTCTGAGTGAAGACACACCTCTAGCTCCAGTGGGCCAGGGGCAGGAGGCAGAGCTGGACCCCAAGGCTGAGGGGCTTTCACCCAGCCCCTAGAGCTTGGCACTTTGAACTTGGACTTAAAGCCTACAAATTGTAGAAATAAACTCCTGTTTGTTAAGGCCATCCCATTTGTAGTATATTTCTTGTCAAAGCGGTACTAGGTAACCAGCATAGAACCTATGCAAATAACTATATTGCCATGAAAATAAGAATTAAAAAAGAAACAAAACAAAACTCAATGCTGTAATGCTGTCAAGTCTATTTGACTCACAGTGACCCCTCCTTGGGTTTCTGAGGCAGTATCATTATGGAAGTAGATTGCCCAATTTTCCTTCTGAGGAGTGGCTGGTGGGTTTGAACTGCTAGCCTTAAGCACTATGCCACCAGAGCTCCCTGAAAATAAGAATAATCAACAACAATTTTCTAATTCTGGAGGGGTTCACACAGCATTTGCAGATGTTTTTTTTTTTTTGTTAAATTGTTCAAATATTTAATGTCTATTTAAAAATCAAAGTCTACTAAATTGTTATGAACTATGCATAGCTTAACAAAAAAGAGAAAGGGGTTTCTTATGTATCTAGAAGTTAAAGCATCAGTAATATTTCAAACAAAAAATACAGTCATTCTTCATAATTTCATCCACTCCTATGTAATTAATTCTTGTACTCTGCATCTTGGGTTAGTGTTCACATGAACCCATCTGCTTCATGACTAGAGTTCTGGAAATCCTGACTCAGTCTAATTGCAGTCTAAAGCAAATGGAAGAAATGACAAAATAAAAGAGCTCAACAGAAGATTTCAAAGAGCAGCTCAAGAAGACAAAGTCAATTATAATGAAATGTGCAAAGACCTGGAGTTAGAAAACCAAAAGGGAAGAATACACTCAGCATTTCTCATGCTGAACGAACTGAAGAAAAAATTCAAGGCTCAAGTTGCAATATTGAAAGATTCTATGGGCAAAATATAGAATGATGCAGGAAACATCAAAAGAAGATGGAAGGAATACACGGAGTCACTGTACCAAAAAGAACTGGTCGATGTTCATCCATTTCAGGAGATGGCATATGATCAAGGACCAATGGTCCTGAAGGAAGAAACCAAAGCTGCACTGAAGGAATTGGTGAAAAACAAACCTCCAGGAATTGATGGAATACCCACTGAGATGCTTCAGCAAATGGATGCTGTACTGGAGGGACTCAATTGTCTATGCCAAGAAATTTGGAAGAGAGCTACCTGCCCAACTGACCAGAAAAGATTCCTATTTATACCCGTTCCAAAGAAAGGTGATCCCACAGAATGCGGCAATTATCGAACAATATCACTGATATCCCATGCAAATAAAATCTTGCAGAAGATAATTCAGAAGCAGTTGCAGTAGTATATTGACAAAGAACTTACAGAAATGTAAGCTGGATTCAGAAGGGGACACAGAATGAGGGATATCATTGCTGATGCCAGATGGATCTTGGCTGAAAGCAAAGAATACCAGAAAGATGTTTACTTGTGTTTTAGTGACTATGCAAAAGCATTCAATTATGTAGATCACAACAAATTATGGATAACACTGAGAAGAATGGGACTTCCAGAACACTTGATTGTACTCATGAGGAACCTGTACACAGACCAGGAGCATGTCATTCAAACAGAGTGAGGGAATACTACATAGTTTAAAATCAGGAAGGGAGTACATTAGGGTTGTATCCTTTCACCATTCTTTTTGATCTGTATGCTGAACAAATAATCTGAGAAGGTGGGCTATAAAGACTGTGGCATCAGGATTAGAGGAAGGCTCATTAACAATCTGCAATATGTGAATGACACAACTTTGCTTGCTGAAAGTGAGGATGATTTGAAGCACTTACTGAAGATTAAAGACTACAGTCTGCAGTATGGATTACATCTCAACATAAAGAAAATGAAAATCCTCACAACTGGGCCAATAAGCAACATCACAATAAATGAAGAAGAGATTGAAGTTATAAAATGTGTTAGGCTGGGTTCTCAGAGAAGCCAAAACAATACAGCTCATACATAGAAAGAGAGAAATTTTTCTTAGGAAAATGGCTCATGCACTTATAGAAGCTGGCAAGTCCCAAGTTCCTGGATCAAACATCAAGCTGGAGGCTTTTCCTCACTCACTCATGCAGATGCAAGGGCTGACAAGCTCAAGGTTGGCAGACAGTATACCAGCTGTTGACTCCAATGAATGACAAATCCAAAATCACCAGGCCAAATGGTGGATTATTCACTCATGGTCAGTTGTAGGCAGCACAACAGGATCCTGATCCACAGAAGAGTTGTCTCTTTCCCCAGGATGTTCAGAAATATATTGGAAGCAGACCACACCTCTAGGGAAACTCATTTTCAATGGATTGGCTGCTCAAAACATATACATCTGATCTCATCGTGGGAATAACCCACATCACAACTGCGTAAACCACTCAGAATTGTGGTACAGCCAAGTTGACACACAAATCTAACTATCACAGTCCATCCCTTGTAAACTTAGCAGTTGTACACATATCCTTAACCATATGTAATCTCTAAATAAGGACAATTATAAAGTTGTATTTGTGCCTAACATGATACATTGACATGCACACAACTGAAATGCATTAACCCTGTTTACATTTCATAGTTCATAACAGAAGGGAACAAAAATATTTGATACACATATACAATGAAGAAATATAAAAATCACAGTCCTTGTTTCTGCAACTGGCCATGTGGTCATAGCTGATATTCAGAACTACCTTCTTTCACCACCCATTCCGTATTTCCCTTGTGCTCAGCAAGCACCTCAACTGGTCATGGTTCTTTGCTGGTGCAGTGACCCAAACCTTCATTCCTGAAGGGTCTGGACCATTAGTAGTCATATCAGAATTGGGTGGCTATAATTTTCATTGACCTTAATCACAGGGCATGGTAGTACTAAGAGACATCCTAAAGAATCTCCTGTATTCCATATTCTTCTTTACCTCCACTACATAATGTCAATCCAATTTCCCCTTGGTAATCAGGATCTATCACACACGATAGTACAGTAATGCCCTTCTTTGTCTGTTGATCCAGAGGCACAAGGAAGCCAAAATGGCCCAGAGGCATTCTTAACTTCCACTTCAATGCAATCAGTATTGTGTCTCCAGGTGGGAGTGCTCCTCCTTTTGAGACTAAGATCTCCAGGCCCGCAAAGCATAGGGTAGCAGGGACAGGAAGAAAACATTTTTTTGTGTGGGTCACTAGGGGTAATAGTGAGTGGTACCACTCCCCTTTCCACCCCTTGGTTCCTTGACCCATGAATCCTGGCTATTGGAGAAACAGCACCATATACTGGACACTGGTTTCACGTATATACAGCCTCCTGGAGAACGTTGCCCCAACCCTTCAAGGTATTGCCACCTAGCTGACACCATAGTTAAGTTTTTAGTAGGGCCATTCCATCATTCTATCAATACAACTGCTTCAGAATGATAGGGAACATGGTAAGACCAGTGAATTTCATGAGCACAGGTCCATTACCACACTTCATTTGCTGTGAAGTGAGTCCTTTGTTCTGAAGCAATGCTGTGTGGGATACCATGACGGGGATAAGGCATTCTGTAAGTCCATGGATGGTAGTTTTGTCGGAAGCATTGTGTGAGGGAAGGCAAATCCATATCCAGAATAAGTATCTATTCCAGTAAGAAAAAAACACTGTCCTTTCCATGATGGAAGTGGTCCAATGTAATCAACCTGCCACCACGTTGCTGGCTGATCACCCCGAGGAATGGTTCCATATCGCGGATTTAGTGTTGGTCTCTGCTGCTGGCACATTGGGCACTCAACAGTGGCAGTAGCCAAATCACCCTTGGTAAGTGGGAGTCCATGTTGCTGAGCCCATGCATAACCTCCATCCCTGCCAGCATGGCCACTTTGTTCATGAGCACACTGAGCAATGACAGGATTAGTTGGGGGAAAGATACCTGGTTTCCACTGAACATGTGATCCTATCCACCTGATTGTTAAAATCCCCCTCTGCCAAGGTCGTCTTTTGGTGGACATTCACATGAAACACAAAGCTTTACTCCTTTGGCCCATTCAGAGAGACCTACCCACATACCTCTTCCCCATACACCCTTGTCACCAATTTTCCAATCATGCTCCTTCCAATTCCCAGACCATCAGCCAAACCCTTGGCCACAGCCCATGAATTTGTATACAATCATACATCTGGCAATTTCTTGTTCCATGCAAAGTGAACAGCCAGATGCACAGCTTGAAGTTCTGCCCATTGGGAGGATTTCTCTTCACCACTGTCCTTCAGGGAAGTCTCAGAAAGGGGCTGTAGTGCCACTGCCGTCCACTTTCAAGTGGTGCCTGCATATCATGCAGAACCACCTGTAAACCAGGCATGAGCTTTCTCTTCCTTAGTTAAATAATTGTCCTGGTTACTTAGTGCCACTCTGACAGGAATATACCACAAATGGGATAGCCTTAACAAACAGGAGTTTATTCTCTTACAGTTTGGAAGCTTTAAGTCCAAGTTCAAAGTGCCAGGCTCTAGGATCTGGGTGAAAGCCCCTCAACCTTGGGGTACAGCTCTGCCTCTTGCTCCTGGCCAACTGGGCCTAGAGTCATTTCTTCACTTAGACAGCTGCTGGCTGCTGAGGCTGAAAAGTCCAGGGTTGACAAGTAAAAAGGTACAGTCCCAATATTACCAAACCACACAGCAGGCCACTAACTTAAGTCCATTGTAAGTCCCAAGGTCGGCAGAGCATAGCAAGCTGCTGAGCAACGACATGGCTACATGCAGGGTCCAAGCATGCCATAAGCTTCTCCTTATATGCAGGAAGCAGACCACATCCCAAAGGCAGCTACACAGCTGCTTGTGGTAGGTACACCATGGAGTTGATTGCCAGTCTCATCATGGGGAATAACTACCACCAGCTGCCTAGCCACTCAACCAGGCCCAGCCAAGTTGACACACAAACATAACTACCACACTGATCATAAGGAACTCTCCATGAGGTCATAGATACAGACTTGGAGAAGGAAAGTAATGTGACTGGAATGGAGACCACAGGCATTTGGGCCACTTCCTCATGCAACTTACTTGTGCCTTCAGGTCCTGCTTGAGCCCGATCTCTGATCCACCACTTCTATTTAATGATGGAGTGCTGCTGTGCATGTCCAACTTTATGACTCTGTGGGTCAGACAATATCCAGTTCATGATGTGCAGCTCAGCCTTCAAGGTGCCTTGATGGCCCATGGTTAAGTGTTCAGACTCTGCTAAAGCCCAGTAACAAGCTAAGAGCTGTTTCTCAAAAGGAGACTAGTTGTCTGCAGAGGATGGCAGGAATTTGCTCCAAAATCCCAAGAATCTGTGTTGTGATTCACCAGTAAGGACCTGCCAAAGAATCCAAACATTGTCTCTATCTGCTACAGACACTTCAGACACCATTGGATCAGCCGGACCATATGGCCCAAGTGGAAGAGCAGGCTTCACAGCAGCCTGAACTTGTTGCAGAACCTTCTGTTTTCCTGGCCCCCACTCAAAAGTAGCAGCTTTCCGAGTCATTTGATAAATAGGCTGAAGCAAAACACTCATATTAGGGATATGTTGCCCCCAAAATCCAAAGAGGCTCACCAGACATTATGCCTCCTTTTTAATTGTGGGGAAGCCAGAGACAATAACTTATCCTTCACTTTATTAGGAATATCTCAACATGCCCCACACCACTGAACCCCTAGAAATTTCACTGAGGTGGAAGGTGCCTGAATTTTTGTTGGGTTAATTTCCCACCATCTACATGCAGATGTCTCACCAGTAAGTCTAGAGTCATCGATACTTCTTCCTTACTAGGTCCAATCAGCATAATGTGATGTCTTGTGGAATTGAAAGGGGATTAAAATCCCTACTGACTAAATTATGACATAGTGCTGGGGAGTTGATATACCTCTGTGGAAGCACTGTGAAAGTATATT
>NW_006922239.1:1215148-1218535 GCF_000298275.1 Orycteropus afer afer
GTAGAGACAGTTCTAATGGCTTCCACTTGGCTTTTCCTACCATAATAGCCCTTACTCCACATGTCAGGGACCCAATGTGGGAATTCTGTCAATTGCTCAGTATATCTATTCCAATTATGCATTCTGGAACTGGGGAAATCACTACACAATGGGTTTGGGGACCCACTGGACCCACTGTGAGACGCACCTTAGATAAGACTCCACCAGTGACTTGACCTCTATAGGGCCACACTGTGACTGGTGGGCCACAATGACGCTTTGGGTCTCCTGGAATTAGTGTCAGTTAAGAGCCAGTGTCCAGTAATCCCCGAAAAGTCTGATTATTTCCTTTTCCCCAAGGAACAGTCACTCTTGTAAAAGGCCTCAGATCCCTTTGGGGAAGGCTGGGAGAAAGACTGACATTATAAATTTTTGGTAATGTAGTGCGATCCTTCCTCAAGGGGACCTGGAGTCCCCTTCATTCAAGGGATTGTGGGTCTGTAAACTGACTCAAGTCTGGGAATTGATTGAGAGGCCATGAGTCTGTATTCTGGTGATTCAATCTAGATTGCTATTCACATGACCTAGAATTCTTCTGTCTATACTCCTCAGAAGGAAGGTTGGGCTATCTACTTCCGTAGCGATACCACCTTGGAAACCCAAGGTGGGGTCACTGTGAGTTGGATCCTACTCAACGGCAGATAACAACATACAGATCAAGTAAGTAAGTAGTAGGTTTACCATGTATTTCACTCCTAGGAACACCATGCCTAAGAAGCCATTGCCATAATTCCACACGAGTCAGAGTATTCTGATTACTGTTGAATCAGAGTATTCGGAATTCTGTTTTGACTCTGCTGTCCATTATGGTAGCCACACCCACCTTGTCTTTTCGATTAACTGCTGCCACTTGGCCCCTGCTACCACTGGGTCCAATCAGCCCCATTGTAGTTAAATGTCTTAGTTCAATTAGGGCAATTCCAACTGTCAAATACACCTTACATAAAATAGCAATCACAGCAGTCTTCAAGGATGCTGGAGCTCCCTTCACAAATTTGTTCCTCACTGTACTGGTGAGAGGCATGTCCTCTGGGATCTCCATTTCTGGCTCTAGAGGTCTAATCTGATAAATCTATTCTAACATGCCTATTTTCCTAAGCCTTTGAATACCTTCTTCTACATTATACCAAGGCAGGTCTGGTACTTCAACTTGAAGTCATAGTCTCAGAGGTTCCACCAGTCTCTATTTGATCAGTAAATCTTTTTCTAAAAATTATTTATTTATTATTTATTATTTTTGCAGTGTTCCCTCCCATCCTCTCCCACCCTTGCTAACTAACAAAGAAAGTTTCCTTCCATATACATAAACCTTTCCTTGATTTATTACAATAATAAACATATACAGTATTTCTCCTTCTGTGATTAACTTATTTCACTCAGCATAATATCCCCCAAGTTCTTCCTCATCCTGCAGTGTTTGGCAGATTCTACATTATTCTTTAGTGTTGCATAATATTTCATTGTGTATATGTATCACAGTTTGTTTATCCATTCTTCTGTTGATGGACACCGAAGTTGTTTTCATCTTTTTGCTATTGTAAATAGTGCAGCAATGAATATGAATGTGCATATATCTATCTGTTCTTGTCCTGGCTCTCACGTCTATAGGATATATACTTACTAATGGGATTGCTGGAACAAATGGTATTTCTAATTCCAACTTTTTAAGGAATCACCATACTGCTTTTCACGGGAGCTCTGGTGGTGTAGTGCCTAAGGAATTTGATTGCTAACCAGAAGGCTGTCAGTTCAAACTCACCAGCTATTCCTTGGAAGGAAGGTTGGGCAATCTACTTCTGTAGGGATGCCTCAGAAACCCAAGGAGGGGTCGTTATGAGTCAGATCTGACTCGATGGCAGTGAGTTGAGTTATATTGCTTTTCACAGTGGTTCTATCATTTTGCAGTCCCACCAGCAGTGTATGAGAGTCCCAATCTCTCCACATCCTTGCCAGTATTTGTTCTTTTCTGTTTTGTTGAACTTCGCTATTAGTGCTGGGGCAAGATGGTTTCTCATTGTTGTTTTGATGTGCATCTCTCTAAAGGTTAATGATCATGAACATTTCTGCATGTGTTTTTGGCCACCTGAATATCCTCTTTAGTAAAGAGTCTATTTATGTCTTCTGCCCATTTTTTAATTGGATTGTTTGTCTGTTTTTTATTGAGGTATTGGTGTTTTGTATAAATTTGACAGATAAGTCCCTTGTCAGATATGCCATTGCTGATTTTTTTTTCCTAATCTGTAGGTTCTCTTTTTACTCTTTTGGGGAAGTCTTTGAACCACATAAAAATTTAATTTTTAGAAGGTGCCATTCATCTAGTTTATCTTCTGCTGTTTGTGCTTGACAGTCCATTTATGCCATAAGTTAGGGTCCCTATATTTGTTTTTTCCTTGAGGAACTTTATAGTTTTAGGTTTCACATTTAAGTCTTTGATCCATTTGGAGTTACTTTTTGTGTATGGAGTGAGATAAGGATCTTATTTCATTTTTCTGCAAATAGATATCCAGTTTTGTTAGCAACATTTGTTAAAGAGATCATCTATTACCCATGTAATGGATTTCAGTCCTTTGTCACAAATCAGCTGACCATAGGTCAATGGATCTATCTCTGGGTTCTAAATTATGTTCCACTAGTCTATGTGTCTGTCATTGCATCAATACTGGGCTCTTTTGACTACTGTGGCTGTGGCTAAGGCACTTGACTGCTAACCAGAAGGCTGATGGTTCAAACCCATGAGCCACTCCTCCGAAGGAAGATGGGGCAGTCTACTTCCGTAGTGATACTGCCTCGGAAAACCCAAGGAGGGGTCGCTATGAGTCAGGTCCAACTCGATGGCAATAACAGCACAACAACAACAGGCTGTATACTAGGTTTTGAGATCCAGGAATGTGAGACCTCCTACTTTGTTCTTCTTCAATAGTGATTTCCTTATCTGAGGTCTCTTTTCTTTCCATTTAAAATTAGTGATTGTTTTTTCCATATCCTTAAAGAATGTTGATGGGATCTGGATTAGGACTGCACTGAATGTACAGATTGTTTTGGGTAGTACTGACGTTTTCACAATGTTCAATTTTCCTATCCACAAGCATGGTATGTTCTTCCATTTATGTACATCTCTTATGGTTTCTTAAAGTAGTGTTTTGTCGTTTTCTTTGTACAGGTCTTTTATGTCCCTAGTGAGATTTATTCCCAACTATTTTAATTTTTTTGGTTGTTGTTGTTGTTTGCCGTCAAGTCAGCCCTGACTCATAGCGAACCCTCCTTAGGTTTCCGAGGCAGTATCACTACGGAAGTAGGATTGCCCAACCTTCCTTCCGAGGAGTGGCTGGTGGGTTTGAACCGCCAGCC
>NW_006922239.1:1218975-1220480 GCF_000298275.1 Orycteropus afer afer
ATGGATGCCTTTAATTATAATTTCTTGCCTTATTGCCCTGGCTAGGACTTCCAATACAATGTTGAATAGAAGTGGTGATAGAGGGCATCCTTGTCTGGTTCCTGTTTCCAAGGGGAATGGTTTCAGTCTCTCTCCATTGAGAATAATGTTGGCTATTGGTTTTGCATATATGCCCTTTGCTAAAGAGGCAGGGAGGCCACATCTTCTGACCTCCTCGAACCCCACAAGAGGAAGACAGAATCACCATCAGTAGCCTAAAGCCTATTCTGGTGAGGCCAAACATGCTGCCCCCCTCCAGACCTTTCATCAACCCTGACACCAACCGTTCCGCCCATAGCACCCGCCACCTTTCTGCTGGGTTTGATAATTCACTGCATTGGCCACACAGAACTCACAGATTATGGGGTTTATTATGGAATCACCAGGCTACAATTCCAGTTCAGGAAAAACAGTCTCTCTCAGCCCACCATCTGTCAACCAACAGTCTCTCTCCCAGCAGTGTGTGTCTCTTGGTGTTTCTCTCTCAGCAATGCATGTCTCTCAGTGTCTTTTTCTCAGCAGCATGTGTTTCTCAGGAGTGTGTTTCTCTCAGCAGCACGTCTTTCGCAGCCAGCAGTCAGAGAGACTCCTTCTGCCTCTAGGAGGGCTCCTTCTGAGGTTGAACCAAACTATTCCGACATCAGAATTCTATACACCTGAGAGAGAGAGTGAACTTTCCAGAAAAATACTTTGTGCTGCTCCCAACAGAAATGCCCCAGGTGGATGACTTTAACAATCAGGAGCTACTTTGTTTCTCACAGTAAATTCCACCATGGATTTTACAGACTTATGGCTAGAAAACCCATACCAGGTAACTTACTACACTGCACCCTTTTATGTTGAGGAATTTCCCTTCTATTCCTATTTTCTGACAGTTTTTATCAGGAATTGGTGTTGGATTTTATTAAATGCCTTTTCTGCATCTATTGATATGACCATGTGATTCTTTTCCTTTGTTTTATTTATATTACAAATTTTTTAAAAAATTTGCTCCAAACATTTTCTTCCACTCTATCCTGGATCTTCAATTTTGATCCCTTTCTGAATAGTTGGCATCGGTAGCTGGATATCATCCTGTTCTTCTGGTGTCAGGGTCATATAAGTTTAGGGTCTCATGGTCCATTAGTACTTTGGAGTGTTTCCATAAATCTTTGATTTTCTTCACTCTTCTTTGCTCCAAGCAGGACAAGACCAACAGTGCATCTTAAATGGCTGTTACAAGCTTTTAAGATCCCAGTAGCTACTTACCAAAGCAGGATGTAGAACAATATTTTTACATACTATGTTGTGCCAATTGAGCTTTATGTCCCCTGTGACCACAGTCTCCAGCCCACAGGCCTAATGACTCCTTTCCTCAAGATGCCTGGTTGTGGCTAAGAAGTTATACTAACTTTGCCCCCTGTTAACTTTAAACTGCTCATGTTGTTGTTGTTGTTAAGTGCCGTCGAGACATTTCCAACTCATAG
>NW_006922239.1:1224860-1228333 GCF_000298275.1 Orycteropus afer afer
CAAAGATGTCACTTTGAAGACTAGGGTATACCTAACCCAAACCCAAACCAAATCAAACACACTGCCGTTTAGTCGGATCCAACTCATAGCGATCCTTCCTTGGGTTTCCGTGGCAGTATCACTACGGAAGTAGATTGCCCAACCTTCCTTTCGAGGAGTGGCTGGTGGGTTTCAACCACCAGCCTTCTGGTTAGCAGTCTAATGCCTTAGGCACTAAGTTACAGAGCTCCTATACCTAACCCAGGCAATGTACTTTCAATTGTTCATATGCATTTTAAAGCTGGACAATGAATAAAGAAGATCCAGGGAGAGTTGATGCCTTTGAATTATGGTACTGGAGAAGAATACTGAAAATTCCATGGACTGCCAGAAGGAACAAATCTGTCCTGGAAGAAGTCCAGCCAAATGCTCACTGGAAGCAATAATGGCCAGACTTCATCCCACCTACTTTGGTCATGTTGTCAGAAGGAACTATTCCCTGGAGAAGGATGTCATGCTTAGTAATGTAGAAGGTCAGCAAAAAAGGAAAGATCACTATGAGTCAGAGCCAACTCCACAGCACCTAACAACAACAATATATGTTGTTTGATCTCCTGACTGCTACTTCCATGGGCATTGATTTTCACAGTCTAAGTAAAATGAAAGCGTTGACAACTTCAAGCCATTTTCCAATTTATCAAGATGTTGTTTACCAACCAGTTGTGAGGATTTTTGTTTTCTTTATGTTGAGGTGTAGTCCATACTGACATCTGTAGTCTTTGATCTTCATCAGTAAGTGCTTCAAGTGTTCTTCATTTTAAGCAAATAAGTTTGTAGCATCTGCATATTGCAAGTTGTTAAGAAGTCTTCCTCCACTCCTAATGCCAAGTTCTTCTTCACTTAGTCCAGCTTCTCAGATTATTTGCTCAGCATACAGACTGAATAAGTATGGTGAACGGATGCAACCCTGATACACACCTTTCCTGATTTACCATTCAGTATCCCTTTGTTCTGTTCCAATGACTACATCTTGGTCCATGTACAGCTTCATGAGCACAATTAAGTGTTATGCAATGCCTGTTCTCAGTGTTATCCATACTTTGTTATGATCCACACAGTCAAATGCCATTGAGTAGTCAATAAAAAATAGGTAAACATCTTTTTGATATTCTTTGCTTTCAACCAAGATCCATCTGACATCAGCAATGATAGCCCTCATTTCATGTTCTCTTCTGAATCTGGCTTAAATTTCTGGGAGTTCTCTGTCAATACACTGTTGCAACCATTTTTGAATTATTTTCAGCAATATTTTACTTGTGTGTGATATTAATGATATTGTTTGAGAATTTCCACATTCTGTTGGATCATCTTTGGAATGAGTACAAATATGGGTCTCTTCCAGTCAACTGGCCAAGTAACTGTTTTTGTTTGTTTGTTTGTTTGAACTACTCTACTTTTTTTTCTTTGAATTAGAGAAGTTCAAAGGGGAAAAAAAAGTACATGCAAAACTTCAAAAGTGAGTGACCATGAAGTTTCTAAGGTATCTTATCCACAGTTCAGAATGGTCCAAAAATTGAGTTGCAAAGAAGGAGATATGGCTGGTGAAAACTAGACAAGTTTTGAATGAGGAATTTGGATCTTTAAGGGCAATGGAAATTTTTGAAGAGTTTTAAGCTGTAAAACAACAAGACCAGACCTGTATTTTAGAAAGATTAAGTAGTTGTTATTTTCCCCCCTTAAGGTACTTCTTCTCAAGACCAGGTATCCTCCAAAATCTTTATAATCATGATTCTTAGGGAACTCACTTTTTCCAAATATTCAACCTTTTTTCTACTGTAAACAGAGCCATCCTAATAAAACAATCAGTGTCCATGTGGAGCCTTCTTGACCCGGAGCTTCCAGGTGCACTAGATCAAGAAAAGTGTGTACAGCTCTCACTTTGTCAAATATTCCCCTTTGAAGAGATAATGATACATTTGCACCATAGAACTCTTGTGTAGGATTTTATGTCTTAGAAAATTAATGGAGAAATATTCAGGTTTGTCATGCGTAAACTCGTTTAGTTTACTGCAAGGTAGTCATGGCAAGGCACGCAAGTAAGACCTCACAACATTCACTTAGAATTGGAGAATCAGAATTAACAATTACAATTACAATGATAGTTCAATGGCTGGAGTCCAAATCTTTACACTTAAGGCTTTTTACTTTTTGCAAGAGGTCTTGGGAAGAAGTCTTGGCCACAGCTCTAACTTGGCACAGGTCCCTTGAAGCTTGCATCCAAGGTGGCAAGCAACGGAAAAGAACCTCAGTTCCATTTCTACCTTTTAAGCTGAAATTCAGGGTTTATATGTGAAATTCTCACATTGGCCTCACACAAGAAGGTCTAGTGTGACATCAATGACTAGGATGTTATGTCTTTTCTCCAGAGTTAGGGATTAATTGAAAGTCCCCTTTTTATCTTCAAGGTTAGAGATTAGGGAAGCCCTTTAGATTTATGTAAGTTTAGAAAGATTAATTGTATTATGTCTTCTTTATCACTCTAAGGCAGGTCAAAGTCAACTTGACTTAAAGATTGTTTACATTCCTTACATACTTCACTTGCTTCTATGTCTAAGTTTAGAAATTTTCTAGTAATTCTGTAGTGATTTACAGGTTTCCATTTGACTGCTAACCAGAAGGCTGGCAGTTCAAACCCACGAGTCACTCCTCAGAAGGAAGTTGGGCAATCTACTTCCTTAGAGATACTGCATCAGAAACCCAAGGAGGGGTTGCTATGAGTTGGGATCAACTGGACGGCAGTGAGTTGTTTGTTTTTTTTTAATAACTTTAAGTTAATGTCAGAGAGCCTCACAAAGATAGCCATAGTTCTTTTCTAAGTTCATATTATAAGTGTTTATACATGTGCATTTAGAAAGCATAACAGTTCCTTATACTTTATGGGATTTACGATTATTATAGAAACACACAAAACAAGAATGTAATGTAATGAGTAAAAATAATGAATTAGAACTATTGACATGGAAAGATCTTCAGTAGGTGTTTCTGACAAGAAATGCAAAGTGCAGGAAAGTGTTTTTATATATTTTTATAATTAACAAGATAACACAAATTTGGTGAGTTATTTGGTGAGTTATACAGAAATGTATTGCCTCACTTCTGGAGACTCAGAGTCTTAATTAAGGGTGTTGGCTCTAAGGGGAAGATCCTTTCTTGTCTATCTCAACTTTTGGTAGCCCCAGGCAGTCCTTGTCTCAGAGCTGCAGTGTAATTTCATGGGCTGGTCACATGGCTGACTTTCTAGTCTGTGGCTCCTATATAAGAACACCACTCAGTATGGATCAAGACTCAATCGATTCTGGTATAATCTCACATTAACTTACAACATCTTCAAGTCTAGGCTAAGTTCATAAGTACCAGGGGTTACAATAGTCAATAGAACTCCACTAACCAACACCCCATAGAAACCCCAGATTAGGTCTAAGTTTTCAATAAAT
>NW_006922239.1:1228433-1231071 GCF_000298275.1 Orycteropus afer afer
GTTCTATAATTTCCACATTCTGTGGGATCACCTTTCTTTGGAATGGGCACAAATATGGATCTCTTCCAGTCAGTTGGCCAGGTAGCTGTCCTCCAAATCCCTTGGCATAACTGAGTGACTGCTCATAGACTTTTTTTTTCTTTTTTTAAATTAGGAGTTGTTGTTGTTGTTGTTGTTATATGCCATTGAGTCAGATCCAACTCATAGAGACCGCTCCTTGGGTTTCTGAAGCTGTATCACTATGGAAATAGATTGCCCAACCTTCCTTCTAAGGAGCAGCTGGTGGATTTGAACTGCAAGCCTTCTGGTTAGCAGTCAAGTGTCTTAGGCACTACGCTATCAGAGCTCCCTAAATTAGGAGTGTTCTCTTTATTTCTCTTTGGTTTCTCAACACAAAAGACATTAATTCTATAAATGAAAGGAGGAAAGGTTTTTTTGGTAAACAATAAATTGGGGGAGAGGACAGAATTCCTACCACATAGACATTTTTATAGCACATACAAATATTTAAGTTGGAATATGGTTTGTCAAACCTATGTATGCTGTTGTTAGGTGCTGTCAAGTCACCTCCAATTCATAGTGACCCTATGTATAACAGAACAAAACACTGCCTGGTCTCGTGTCATCCTCACAACCCTTGCTATACCTGAGCCCATTGTAGCCACTGTGTCAATCCACCTAGTTGAGGATGTTCCCTTTTTTCTTAACATACAGAAAGCAAAAATCCTCACAACTGGACCAATGAGCAACATCATGATAAATGGAGAAAAACTGAAGTCAGGGATTTCACTTTACTTGGAACCACAATCAATGCCCATGGAAGGAGTAGTCAAGAAATCAATGATGTACTGTACAGGGCAAATCTGCTGCAAAAGACCTCTTTAAAGTGTTAAATTGCATACATGTCACTTTGAAAACTAATGAGTGCCTGACCCCAGGAATAGTATTTTCAATAGTCTCATATGCATGTGAAAGCTGGGCAATGAATAAGTAAGACCAAAGAAGAGTTGATGCTTCTGAGTTGTGATGTTAGAAAAGAATACTGAAAGTACCATGGATTGCCAGAACTAACAAATCTGTCCTAGGAGAAGTGCAGCCGGAATGCTCCTAGGAAGTGAGAATGGCCAAACTTTGTATCACCTACTTTGGTCACATAGTCAGAAGGGATCATTCCCTGGAGAAGGATATCATGCACCATAAAGTAGAATATCAGCAAAAAAGGGGAAGGCCCTCAATGAGATGGATTGACACAATGGCTGCAAGGATGGGTCAGGTAGAGCAAGGATTGGGAAGCTGGCACAGGACGGAGCAGTGTTTCATTCTGTTGTACATAGGGTAGCTATGAGTCAGAGCTGACCTAACAGCAAGTAACAACAACATGCCAACATGACAGTTCAAATGCATAAATTCTTCCTTGGTATTCCTTATTCACTGTCCAGCTTTTACATGCTTATGAAACTACTGAAAATACCATCTCTGTCTTCAAAATGACATCTTTTTTCTTCAATACTTTAAATAGGTCTTTTGCAGCACATTTGCCCAATTCAATACATTGTTCAGCTGAAAGTAAAGAATAGCAGAAAGATGTTTACTTGTGCTTTATTTACTATGCAAAAATATTTAACTGTGTGGATCTTAACAAATTAGGAATAACTTTGCAAATAACAGAGATTCCAGAACACTTGTCATTCAGATAGAACAAAGGGATACTGCCTGGTTTAAATTCAGGAAGGTTTTGCATCAGGGTTGTATCCTTTCACCATACTTACTCAATCTCTATGTGAACAAATAATCTGAGAAGCTGGACCATATAAGAACATGGTATAAGGATTGTAGGAAGACTTATAAACAACCTGCCATATACAAATGACACGACTTTGCTTGCTGAAAGTGAGGATGACTTGTAGCACTCACTGATGAAGATCAAAGATGTTCAGTATGGATTATACCTCAACATAAAGAAAACAAAAGTCATCACACCTGGACCAGTAAGCAACATCATGATAAATGGAGAAAAGATTGAAGTTGTCAGGGATTTCATTTTACTTGGGTCCATAATCACCCTCATGGAAGCAGCAGTCAAAGAATCAGAGAATGTATTTCACTGGTACAATCTGCTGAAAAAGACCTCTTTAAAGTGGTGAAGAGAGACAACTCAGGGAAGCCCAAAGCAGAAGGACAGAAGAGCAGGAGAAAGGGGATTAAGCCAGGAACCCAGACAGAAGAGCAGTCAACCCCAGGGATACAGGTGAGGAGAGACAACTCAGGGACACCCAAAGCAGCAGAGCGGAAGAGCAGGAGAAAGGGGATTAAAAGCCAGGAAGCCAGAGACAAGAGCAATCAGCCAAAGGGATTAGGTGAGGAGAGGAAACTCAAGCCCACCCAAAGCAGCAGGACCAGAGAGCATGAGAAAGGGGATAAAAGCCAGGAACCAGACAGAGGAGCAGTCAGCCCCAGGGACAACTCAGGGACACCCAAAGCAGCAGGACAGAAGAGCAGGAGAAAGGGGATTAAAAGCCAGGAAGCCAGACAGAGGAAGTCAACCACAGGGACCCAGGTGGCGGTGATACGAGAGGTCTCCAAAAGCAAGACAAACTTGTCTGTCGGTTTGTCTTACTGTGGTGACATGTAGACGTGA
>NW_006922239.1:1238516-1243874 GCF_000298275.1 Orycteropus afer afer
AGGAAGGTTGGGCAATCTACTTCCGTAGTGATACCGCCTCGGCAACCCAAGGAGGGGTCGCTATGAGTCGGTCCAACTCGACGGCACATAGCAACAGCAAATAGCATATTATATAATAATATATATCACTCTACTCCTCATCAACTGTCTTTACTATTTTATCATTGCTTTCTTCATAACTCCAGATGTTAATGTAGTTTTAAAATTCTATTTTTCTCTTGTTATACTTGTAAATTATCTTAATTACAGAAAATATCAATCCTTTTTATGTATATAAACATATACAAATGTATTTAATTGTAAATAAATTCATTAATGAAACCATAAACTCACTGTTTCTTTTCTTCCTGATGAAGTTTGGTTTTGTTTTTGGTACTATTGCCCTCTCTAGTCCCTCCCCAATTCACAGTAACAATCAAATTTACAGAATAATACAATTCCAGCCAACATTTTCTAACACTTAACATGCACCAGAAACTGTCTGGTATATTTTATACATATTAACTTATTTGCATATATCTGATAAGACTCTAACAACCAAAATATACATAAAACTTTAATAACTAAATAAACAGACAAAAAAAGAAAAGAATTCAATCAAAATAAGGGCAAAAAACTTGAATAGACATTTCACTAAAATGATATTAAAATGGCCAAGAAACATATGAATGTCTTTAGCAATCAGAAAGATGAAAATCAAAACCACAAAGAAATACCATTTCACTCCTACTGTGATGGATAAGATTAAGGTGGGGAGAGATAAAATAACAAATGTTGGTGAGAATGTGGGGATATTGGAATCCTTATCCATTGTTGTGGGAGGTCTTGTCGGGTAGTGGCTAAGGCATTTGACTGCAAACCAGAAGGCTGGCGGTTCAAACCCACCAGTCACTCCTCAGAAGGAAGATTGGGCAATCTACTTCTGTAGAGATACTCACTCAGAAACCCAAGGAGGGGTCACTATGAGTCGGATCCAACTCAATAGCATTGAGTTTGGTTTGTTTGTTTGTTTGTTTTTTTTTTTGGTGTCCATTGTTGGTAGGAATGCAAAATGGTACAGCAATTGGGGAAAACAGTGCGGAGGCTCCCCACAAAACTAAAAACAGAACTATTATATAACCAAGTAATACCACCGCTATGAATATACCCAAAGGACGTGAAAGCAGCAACACACAGAGACATATGTACACCGGTGTTACTGTGGCACTATTCAGAATAGCCATAGGATGAAAAGAACCTAAATGCCTACCAACAGATGAATGGATAAATAAAATGTCCATATATGCAATGGACTATTAGCCAGAAAGAGAAATGTAGCCCTGAATGTGGTCTTACAATATAATGGAGCTTGAAGACATTATACTAAGTGAAATAAATCAATCACAAAAGGACATTTATTATATGACCTCTTATACAAGACAAAGTAAAGTATAATAATGAAATGTGCAAAGACCTGGAGTTAGACAACCAAAAGGAAAGAACACACTTGGCATTTCTCAAACTGAAAGAGCTAAAGAAAAAAATCCAAACCTCAAGTTGCAATACTGAAGGAGTCTATGGGCAAAATATTGAATGATGCAGGAAGCATAAAAAGAAAATAAAAGGAAAACACAAAAAACAGTACCAAAACAAACCAGTCTACATTCAGCCATTTCAGGAGGTAGCATATGATCAAGAACTGATGGGACTGAAGGAAGAAGTCCAAGCTGCACTAAAAGCACTGGTGAAAAACAAAGCTCCAGTAATTGATGGAACACCATATTGCTAAATTAAAGAGCTCTGGTGGCATAGTGCCTAAAGCATTTGACTGCTAACCAGAAGGCTGGTAGTTCAAACCCACCAGCTACTCCTCAGAAGGAAGACTGGACAATCTACTTCTGTAGTGATTCTGCCTAGGAAACCAAGGAGGGGTCGCTATGAGTTGGATCCAACTCGATGGCAGTGAATTTTCTTTGTTTTTTTTTAAATGAAAGAGGCCAATCTGGACAGGCTCCATACTGTATGACTCCAGTTACATGATATTTTGGAAAAAGCAAAACTACAGAAACAATAAAAGAAAGATCAGTGGTTGCCAACAGTTAAGGAGGAGGGAGAAGAAATGAGTAAGTGGAGCACAGGTGAATTTTAGGGTGGTGAAACTATTCTACACGACACTATGACAGTGGATGCATGTCATTATACATCTGTCAAAACTCATAGGCCTGTACAACACAAAGAATGAACCTGAATGTAAACTATGGACTTTAGTTAATAATCATGTTCACCGTTGGTTCAGCAACTGTAACAAATGTACCATACAACACTAATGCAAGATGTCTATAATAGGGGAAATTGTCCATGAGGTAAGGTGGTGAAATGGGATGAGTATATGAAACTCTATATACTATTTGAGAAGCTCTGGTGGCATAGTGCCTAAGATATTTGCTAACCAGAAGGCTGGCAGTTCAACCCCACCAGCCATTCCTCAGAAGGAAGGTTGGGCAATCTACTTCTGTACTGATACTGCCTCAAAAACCCAACGAGGAGTCACTATGAGTCAAATCCAACTTGATGGCAGTTGAGTTTTCTTTTTAATATATATACTGTTTGACATTGAAGCAATGGTGTTGAAGGAAGTCCAAGATGTACTAAAGGCATTGATGAAAAACAAAGCTGTAGGAATTGAGGGAATACCATTTGAGATGTTTTGATAAATGGATGCAATGCTGGAAGCTTACATTTGTCTATGCCAAAAAAATTTAAAAGACAGCTACTTGGCCAACTGACTGGAAAAGATCCATATTTGTCCTACTGCAAAGAAGATGATCCACAGAATGTGGAAATTACCAAATAATCTTATTAATATAACACACAAGTAAAATTTTGCTTAAGATAATTGAAAAAAAAAAAAATTGCAGCAGTACATCAACAGGAAACTGCCAGAAATTCAAGATAGATTCAGAAGAGAACCTGGAAAAAGGGATATTATTGTTCATGTCAGATAATCTTGGCTGAAAGCAGAAGCTACCAGAAAAATGTTTACCCATGTTTTATTGACTATGCAAAGGTATTTGGTTGTGGGGATCATAACAAATTATGAATAGCATTGCAAAGAATAGGTATTCCAGATATTTAATTGTGCTTATGTGGAACCTGTACATAGACCAAGAGGCAGTCATTTGAATGTAACAAGGGGACACTACATGATTTAAAATTAGAAAAGGTGTGTATCAGGGTTGCATCTTTCACCATACTTATTTAATCTGTATGATAAGCAAATAAAACATTTGGACTACATGAGGAAGAATATGGAGTTAGGATTGGAGGAAGACTCATTAACAATCTGCGATAAGCAAATGACACAACTTTGCTGAAAGTGAAGAGGACTTGAAGCACTTACTGATGAAGAGCAAATCCTTCAGTATGGATTGCACCTTAATATTAAAAAATAAATGTTCACAACTAGACCAATAAGCAACATCATGAGAAACAGGAAAAAGACCGAAGTTGTCAATGAATTCATTTCACTTGGATCCACAATCAATACCCATACAACAGCAGTTAAGACACCAAATGAAGTCTTTCCTTGGGCAAATCTGTTGCAAAAGACCTCTTTGAAGTGTTAAAGAGCAAAGAATGTGACTTTGAAAACTAGGTGTGCCTGACCCAAGCCAAGGTATTTTCCATTGCCTCATATGCATGTCCAAAAAGGGCGTGGGGGCAGCATCTGACCCCCTCTAACTTCACAACCAGGAAGAATAATCCAGAACAATATCAACAACCCAAGACTGACTCCTGTGAGGCAGAAGTCAGACATGCTGCCACCCTCCTACCTTTTTACCGATTCAGACACCAACTCTCCCTCCCACTGCCCTCTCTACTTCTCTTCTGGGTTGCAATGGTCACATAGAACTCACAGACATTACTCATGATTATAAGGTTTATTAGGGAAGTTGTTGTTGTTGCTGTTATTTGCCGTCGAGTCGGACCCAACTCATAGCGACCCCTCCTTGGGTTCCCAAGGCAGTATCACTACGGAAGTAGGATTGCCCAACCAATTCAGGTTCAGGAACACTGGGGATACAGCTCTTTGATAAGGAGTCTCCCCTCAGCCAAGTCCATAGGCATGCCTGTCTTTGGCCCTGGGTCCCTTAGCTTAGCCTCTGCTCAGACAAGTGTTACAAAGCTCTTTTACCTCTGCCAGTAGGTGCTCAGAGAAGCATCCCACTCTGGCAGCAAGAATCCTGCCCAAAAGCACTTAGCTTTCTCACTCTGAGGGCCGGAAAGCCCACTGTTCTGTCTTGTGCCAGTCTCTTGGTTCCTCTGCCTCTGTTGCTGCTGTCTCTCTGCCACCTCTCTGCCAAGGAGATCCAGTGCAGGGACCTCAGTGTCAAGGACATACTGCACTCCTGTTTCTTCTGTCTTGAGGGTAGCGAGATTTCCCCTTTCCATCTCTGGGATGGCTCATTTTAAGCCCAATGGCATGGCAAAACTGACCAAACCCCGTGTTAGGGTTCCATACACCTTATTTCCATGGTCCCATCCCCACAAGGGTGCCATGTATTTTATTTATATTATTAGAAAACTATCCAATCCCTTTGGTGGGTCAAGCTCCTCACATTTGTATAGTCTTACCCAGTCATTTGGTGTGAATCACAAAGACCATGGTTAGAAGAGCCATATTTAAGCAATTCACTGCACTGTAGTATGAGAAAACTGGACAATGAATATGGAATACTGAGGAAGAATTGATGCATGTAAATTACAGTGTTGGCAAAGAATGTTGAATATATCATGGACTGCCAGAAAAGCCAACAAATCTTTGTGGGCATAAGTATAGCCAGAATGTTCCTTAAAGTGAGGATGGCAAGACTTTGTCTCATGTTCTTTGCATATACTATCAGGAAGGAACAGTTCCTGGAGAAGGAGGTCAGTGAAGAAAAGGAAGAACTTCAACAAGATGGATGACATAGTAGCTTCAACAATGGGCTCAAACACAGCAACAATTGTGAAGATGGAGCAGGACCAGGCAGTATTGAGTTCTGTTGTACATAGGGTCACTATCAATCAGAATCAAAACCTACTGGATGGCACCTAACAACAACAATGCGTAACATAAAAAGAAATAAGCCATAGTAATGCAGTGGTTAAGCACTCATCTGCTAAGGAAGAGGTCAGTAGTTTGAAACCACTTGGTTTGAAATCACTTGCTTCCTTAGAAGAAAGATGTGGTAGTCTGCTTCCATAGTTGTTGTTGTTGTTAAGTGCCGTCGAGTCGTTTCCGACTCATAGCGACCCCATGCACAGCAGAACGAAACACTGCCCGATCCCGTGCTAGCCCCACAATCCCTGCTATACTCGAGCCCATCATCGCAGCCA
>NW_006922239.1:1272780-1273255 GCF_000298275.1 Orycteropus afer afer
TGGCATTCATCATAACAAAGGATGTTTCAAGATCTGTCCTGAAGTACAATGCTGTCAGTGATAGGATAATACCCATATGTCTACAAGGAAGACCCGTTAATATGAGTATTATTCAAATTTATGCACCAACCACCAAAGCAAAAGATGAGGAAATTGACTATTTTTATCAGCTTCTGCAGTCCAAAATTGACCAAACATGCAATCAGGATGTGTTAATTATCACTGATGACTGGAATGCAAAAGTTGGAAACAAAGAAGAATCACGGGTAGTTGGAAAATTTGGCCTTGGTAACAGAAATAATGCTGGAACACACGTGGTAGAATTTTGCAAGACCAACGACTTGTTCATTGCAAACACCTTTTTTCAACAACACAAACGGCACCTCTACATGTGAACTTCACCAGATGGAACACACAGGAATCAGATTGATTACATCTGTGGCAAGAGGCAGTGGAAAAGCTCAATATCTTCAGC
>NW_006922239.1:1275251-1281624 GCF_000298275.1 Orycteropus afer afer
AGACGTCGTCTCACCTATTTTGGTCATGTTGTCAGAAGCGACCATTCCTTGGAGAAGGATGTCATGCTTGGTAGGGTGGAGGGTTGATGAAAGAGGGGGAGGCCTTCAATGAGATGGATTGACATGGTGGCTGCGATGATGGGCTCAAGTATAGCAGGGATCGTGGAGCTGGAGCAGGATCGGGCAGTGTTTCATTCTGCTGTGCATGGGGTCGTTATGAGTCGGAAAAGACTCGATGGCACCCAGCAACAACAAAAACAGTGTAAATGTTCCGCTCATATGCCTGTCTTTTGTTTGGCTGGAAGCCACAGGAGTGGGTTCAATTCCAGACCTAAAGGGCAGCTAGAGGCCATAGTCTCAGTGTTTCCATCAGATTCTAAGATTCTTTTATTATTATTATTATTATTATTATTTAATTGTGATTTGAGTGAAATCTTATAGAACAAATTTGTCTTCCAGTCAACAATTCATATACATTTTCTTTTATGACATTGACTGCAATCCCCATAATGTACAGCTCTCTTCTTACTTCCTCCCTTTTTTCCTTTCCCCTTCTTTCCTATGCATTCCCGCCTGCTTAGCTATCTCCATATGCAAATACTGCCCTTCTGATTTCCCATGATTGACTGTTCTAAGGAGTGTACCTACCTGATATAGGCCTGTCTATTGTTTAGCTGGAAGCCACAAGAATTAGTTCAATTCCAGGCTCACAGGGTAACTAGGGGCCATGGTGTTTCTCCAGTCTCTACCAGTCCTGTAAATCTGGTCATTTTTTATGATTTTGAGTTTTGTTCCACAGTTTTCTCCCATTCTATCCAGGATTTCCTACACTGATCCTTTTCTGAATGGTAGAGTGTGGTAGTCGGGCACCATCTAGTTCTTTTGGTCTCAGGTTCATACAGGCCGAGGTTCGGATGGTTGATTAGTCCTTTGACTATTTGTTTCCATATGTCTTTGATCTTCTTCATTCTTCTTTGTTCAGACATGGAGAGTGCAATTATTGCATCTTTGTCTTACATGGGTCTTGTAAGCTTTTTTAATTCTGACTTTCTATAATACTGGAATGTTAGCTCTATAAAAATAGAGTTTTCTTGCCTGTTTACTGCTATATCCTCAAACCTAGAACAATATCTGGCATAAGTAAGGGCTCGATATTTATTTACTGAACAAATGACTGAAAGACTTTGACTTACTTCACTCAGCACAATGTACTCCAAGTTTATTCACATTACATAGTGTCTCACAGATTCTAAATTATTCTTTAGTGTTGAATAATATTCCACTGTGTGAATGTATCATAGTTTGGTTATTCATTCCTCCACTGATGAGCACTTAGGTTGTTTCCATCTCTTTGCTATTGCAAATAGTGCTCTGACAAACATATATCTATGTATATATCTATTCATATCATGCCTCTCACTTCTTTAATATGTATACCCAGTAGTGGGATTCCTAGACAAAATGGTATTTTTATTTCCAACTTTTTAAGAAATTTTCATACTGTTTTTCAATAGTGGTTGTATCATTTTACAGTCCCACTAGCAGTGAATGAGAGTCCCAATAGTTCCATATCCTCACCAGCATTTGTTATTTTCTGTCTTGTTGAATTTTGCTATTAGTGCTGGGGTGTGATGGTATCTCATTGTTTTGATTTGCATCTCTCTAATGGCTACTGATTGTGAACAGTTCTTCATGTGTTTCTTGGCCACCTGAATATCCTCTTTGATGAGTCTATTCATGTCTTCTGCCTATTTTTTAAATTGGATTGTTTTTCTTTTAGCTGTTGAGGTATTGGAATTCTCTATAAGTCTTAGAAATAAGTCCCTTGTCAGATATGTCTTTGCCATATATTTTTTCCCATCTCAGAAGCTTTTAAGACCCTAGTCACTACTCACCAAAGGAGGATGCAGATATACACTAGCAGAATGTAGAACAATGGTTTTGTGAAGTATGTTATACCAACTGACCTTTATGTCCACTACAACCATGGTCTCAAGCCCACAGGCCAGTGACTCAAATCTTTAATGTATCTGGCTGTGGCTAAGTTATCATAACTTTGTCCATGGCCAGATTCTTTTTATTTACTTTTATTGTGATTTGGGTGAAAGTTTACAGAGGAAATTAATTTTCCATATAGCAGTTCATATACATTTTGTTTCATGACACTGACTGCAATTCCCCACAATGTAACAGCTCTATTCCACTTCCTGCCATAGTTACCCCTTCCCAATGTCTTTCCCTCCCATGCACTCTGACCCTCCTCCCAAGATATCTCCCTGTGCAAACACTACCTTTTTGTTCTTCCACAATTGATTGATTGAGTGCTCCAAGGAGTGTATCTACCTGATATAAATGTTCACCTCATATGCCTATTTTTTGACTGGATGCCACAGGAGTAAGTTCAGTTCCAGACTGGAAGGGTCACTAGGGGCTACAGTATTGGGGGTTTCACCAGGCTCTATCAGACCAGTAAACCTGGTCTTTTATTTCTAAATTTGAGTCAGAAAAATTCTATCTCTATCATTTGAGAAAAAGCTCCTTCAATGCAGGGACTAGATCTTATTTTCTGTGTATCTTTAGCAATAAGTGTTTATTTATTTATTTAAATTTTTATTGTGATTTGGGTGAAAGTTTATAGAGCAAATACATTTACCATACAGCAGTTCATAGATGTTTTGTTTCATCACATTGACTGCAATTCCCCACAATTAACAGCTCTCTTCCCACCTCCTCCCTGCAATATGACCTTGGTTGTAACCTGTGCATATCACAGGTAGTTTAATGAGTATTCCTCCAATCCTGATGCTGTGTTCTTCTTCACATAGTGCAGTTTCTTGAATTATTTGCTCAACATACAGATTGAATAAGCATGGTAAAAGGATACAACCCTGATGTACTCCCTTCCCGATTTGAAACCATGCAGTATATTTCCTTGTTCTTTTTGAGTGACAGCCTCCTGGTCTATGTGTAGTTTCCTCATGTGCACAATTAAGTTTTCCAGAATATCTATTCTTCTCAATGTTATCCATATTTTATGATCCACACAATCTAATGCTTTTGCATAGTCAATAAAACCCAAGTAAACATCTTTCTGGAATTCTTTGCTTTCAGCGAAGATCTACCTGACATCAGCAATGATATCCCTAATTCCATGTCTCTTTTGAATCCAGCTTGCATTTCTGGAAGTTCCCTGTCAATATAATGCTGCAACCATTTTTGAATTACCTTCAGTAAGATTTTATTTCCATGTGATATTAATGATATTTTTCAATAAATTCCGCATTCTGTGGGATCACCTTTTTTTGGAATAGATACAAATATGGATCTCTTCCAGTCTGTTGGCCAGGTAGCTGTCTTACAAATTTCTTGGCATAGATGAGTAAGTGCCTCCAGTGCAGCATCTGTTTGTTGAAACATCTCAGTGGGTATTCCATCAATTCCTGAAACCTTATTTTACTCCAATTACTTCAGTGCAGCTTTGACTTCTTCCTTCTGTACCATTGGTTCTTGATCATAAGCCCACTCCTGAAATGGATGAACATCGACCAATTGTTTTTGGTACAGTGACTCTGTGCATTCCTTCCATCTTCTCTTGATGTTTCCTGCATCATTCAATATATTGCCCATAGAATCTGTCAATATTGCATCTCAAGGCTTGAAATTTTTCTTCAGTTCTTTCAGCTTGAGAAATGCTGAGTGTGTTCTTCCCTTTTGGTTTCATAATTCCAGGTCTTTGCACATTTCATTATAATGATTGACTTTGTCTTCTCGAGCTGCTCTTTGAAATCTTCTGTTCAACACTTTTATCTTGTCATTTCTTCCACTTGTTTTAGTTAATCTCCACTCAAGACCAAGTTTCAGAGTTTCTTCTGACATCCATTTTGGTCTTTCTTCCTGTCCAGTCTTTTTAATGACCTTTGCTTTCCTCACATATTCTGCTTTTGATGTCATTCCTCAATTCCTCTGGTTTTGGGTCACTTGTTTTCAATGTGTCAAATCTATTCTTTAGATGGACTCTAAATTCAGATGAGATATAATCAAGGTCATATTTTGGCTCTCGTGGACTTCTTTTAATTGTCTTCAGCTGCAACTTGAACATACCTATGAGCAGTTGATGGTCTGTTCCACAATCAGATCCTGGCCTTGTTTTGGCTGAAGATATTGACCTTCTCCATCACCTCTTTCCACAGATGCAGTCAATCTGATTCCTGTGTATTCCTTCTGGCGAAGTCCACGTCTAAAGACACCAATTATGTTGTTGAATAAAGGTATTTGTAATGAATAAGCCATTAGTCTTGCAAATTTCTAACATGAGAACTCTAGCATCATTTCTATCATCAAGGCTATATTTTCTAACTACTGATGATTCTTCTTTGTTCCCAACTTTTGCTTTCCAATCATCAGTAACAATCAGCATATCTTGACTGCATGTTTGGTCAATTTCAGACTGCAGAGTTGGTAAAAATCTTCTTCAATTTCCTCCTCTTTGGCTTTGGTGGTTGGTGTGTAAATTTGAATAATAGTACTATTAACTGGTCTTCCTTGTAGGCATATAGATATTATCCTATCATTGACAACACTTCAGGATAGATCTTGAAACATTTTTGTGATGATGAATGCCATTCTATTCCTCTTCAATTTCTCATTCCTGGCACAGTAGATCATATAGTTGTCTGATTCAAAATGGCCAAAACCAGTCCATTTCAGCTCACAAATGCCAAGGATATTGATCTTTATGCATTCCATTTCTTTCTTTTTTTTTAAATTTTTTATTTTAAGAGCTTGTTTTACATTCAACATTACATGTACATTTAGTTTAACACCCCATTTACCATGCCCAACCCTAATGCAGTCTCCTCCCCTCCCTGCCCAGTAAACCTCCCTCTGTACCCCTCAAAGTTATGAACTCCTGTTTGTCCTGCATTTCCTCAGTGTGAATGTTGCCCCTCTGGTACCCCGTGGTCTATTGCTCTAAGGGATGTATTACCATAGAGTATGTGGGTACATCATCCTGGGTTAAGTGGTCTGCATGTACATCTTGTTAACTATTGGACTGAAAGCCAGCCCCTGGGGGTACATTTTATTTCAGGCACAGAATATATTCCAGGGCCATAGTATTGGTGGTCTCATCAGATTTCATCTGACCAGTAATTCTGGTCATTACTGAGTTTTTGGATTTTGTTCCATGTTTCTCCTCCCACTCTATCCAGGATCTCCAGATTTGATCCTTTCCTGTGTGGTTGGCATTGGTAGCCAGGCACCATCTAGTTCTTCTGGTCTCGAGGGCCATCGTGTCCTAGGGCTGATTGCTTCCAAATGCCTTTATTTTTTTGCATTCTTCTTTGCTTTCAATGCTAGGAGACCATTAGCTGCATCTTAGATGGCCACTTGAAAGCTTTTAAGACACCAGTCACCATTCACCAATGTAGGATGGGGAACAAGGCTTTTATGTATTTTGTTGTGTAAACTGAGCCTGATATCCCCCAGTACGATGGTCCTGAGACAGTAGATCTATTGGATCTCTCTCCCATAGTATCTGGGTGTCTGTGAGGGATTACTCTATGACTGTCTTCTGTTGTTTCTGTAAGGATTGCAGGCATTATGTATCACTGGTGTCTGTGCAAGATTAGCCTCAGCTGAATCTATCCTTGGTTTAGAAAAGCTACCATTTTTTAAAGCATTCTCTTGTACCAGGCACTGTATCTCATTCATTTCTATCACAATCCAACACAGATAAAGATTATTAGCAGTAGTTTACAGGTGAATGGACTGTTGTCTTGAGAAGCAACTAAAGGTCACAAAGACAAAGCTAGGATTCAAACTCGGGCTTTTCTGACTATAAAAACCAGTATTCTGAATTTAAATTTCTCATGGAATTCTGTTTTTCTGGAGGCATGGAAGCTGGATAAATCCTTGAAACTACTGCCTTGAGATAATCTTTAAACTAAAAATATCCCCTGAAATCTTATTAAAGCCAAATAATAATTGAGCTTCACTAGTAAAGAATGTCTGCCTTGAGCATTGTGCTTTTTTTTTTTAAATGAATTTTATTGAAATATAATTTATGTACAGTGAAATACACACAACTAAAGTGATATGGGTCAATGTATTTTTTTTTTTTGCAGCGTTCCCTCCCCTCCCCTCCCACCCCTGATAACCAACAATGTTTCCTTCCATATAGAAACCTTCCCTTGACCCTTCACAAAATGAACTAATACTATATTTGTCCTTCTGTGATTGACTTATTTCACTCAGCATAATGTCCTCTAAGTTCATCCATATTATGTGGTGTTTTGCAGACTCTACATTATTCTTTAGTGCTGCATAGCATTCCAGTATGTGTATGTACCATAGTTTGGTCATCCACTCTTCC
>NW_006922239.1:1284094-1286910 GCF_000298275.1 Orycteropus afer afer
GCAGCTTTGACCATCTCTGTACTCACTGTTTTCATTTAGGTTTTTCCACTAGTTGGTGCCTAATCCATTTCTGTATAGTTCCTTTCAAAGTTCAGGGTTCCAGGATTATCTTCTGTAACTCTGTAAATTAGTTTTTCTTTTCTTTGTTGAAGAGGGTCTGTGTCGCTTGTCTCTCCATTTCATTTTTGACAACTTCCAATTTTCCTAGATTCATACATCATACATTCCATGTTCCAATTATTAATGGATATTTGCAGCTGTTATTTCCCATTTTGAGTTGAACCACATAAGCAAATGGAGGTCCCAAAAGCTTTACTCCATCCATGTGATTAAGGGTGAATCTACCTTAAGGAGGCAGTTCTTCCACAGTCATATTTTGAGTGCCTTCCAACTGAGGGCCTCATCTTCCAGCATTTTATCAGACAATGTTTCAGGGCTATTATTCATAGTATTTTCCAGTAATATATCAGACAGTGTTTCATTGCTATTAATAAGGTTCTCACTGGCCAATTATTTAAGAAGTGGATTGACCCTTCCTTATTCTGAGTTTGTCTTAGTCTGGAAGCTCTGCTGAAACCTGTCCATCGTGGTTGACCCTACTGGTATTTGAAATACTGTTGGCACACCCTCCAGCCTTACAGCCACACAAGCCACTATAATACAACATACTGACAGATGAGTGGTGGAAAAAGGTGTTGTTGTTAGGCGCCGCCAAGTCATCTCCAACTCACAGTGACCCTATGCACAGCAGAACGAAATACTGCCCAGTCCTGTGCCAGCCTCATGATCCTTGCTATATCTGAGCCCATCATTGCAGCTCTCTGTCTATCCATCTTGTTGAGGACCTGTTGTTGACCCTCTACTTTACCAAGTATAATATCTGTTCTGATTACCTAGTGCCACCCTGACAAGAATATACCACCAATGGGATGGCCTTAACAAACAGGAGTTTATTCTCTTACAGTTTGGAGGATTTAAGTCCGAGTTCAAAGTGCCAGGCTCTAGAGGCTGTGTGAAAGACCCTCGACCTTGCACTTCAGCTCTGCCTCTTGCTCCTGGCCTACTAAAGCTAGAGGCACCTCTTCACTCAGGCAGCTACTGCCTAAAACTAACCAGCCCAAGGTCAACAAATAAAATGGCATAGTCCCAATGTTACCAAACCACACAGCAGGCCATTAAGCCCATTGTAAGTCCCAAGGTTGGCAGAGCATGGCAGGCTGCTGAACAACAACATGGCTACATGCATGACCCCAAGCATGCTATAAGCTAAAGACTATCCCCAAGGCTTCTCCTTATATACAGGAAGCAGATCACATCCAAAAGGCAGCTACTCAGCTGCTTGTGGTTGATCCCACCATGGAGTTGATTGCCAGTCTCATCATGGGGAATAACTACCACCAACTGCCCAGCCATTCATCCAGGCCCAGCCAAGTTGACAAATAAATTTAACTACCACAATATCCTTCTCTAAGGAATGGTTCCTTTTGTCACCATGACAAAAGTAGGTAAGACAAAGTCTGACCATTCTTGCTTCCAAGCAGAATTCTGGCTGCACTTCCTCCAGGACAGATTTGTTCATCCTTTTAGCAGACCATGGTACTGTTAGCATTCTTCTCCAACACCACAACTCAAAAGCATCAACTCTTATTTGGTCTTCCTTATTCAATGTCCAGCTCTCACATGCATAAGAGGCAATTGAAAATACCTCTTGGGTTAGGCACACCTTAGTCTTCAAGGAGACATCTTTACTCTTCATCATTTGAAAGAAGTCTTTTGCAGCAGATTTACCCAATGCAATACATTGTCTGATGTCTTGACTGCTGCTTCTATTGGTGTTGATTGTAGAATCAAGTAATATGAAATCCTTGACAACTTTAATCTTTTCTCCAACCACCATGAAGCTGTTTATTAGACCAGTTGTGAGGATTTTTGTTTTATGTTGAGTTGTAATCCATACTGCAGACTGTAGTCTTTAATCTTCATCAGTAGTGCTTCAAATTACCCTCACTTTCAGCAAGCAAAGCTGTGTCATCTGTGTATTGCAGGTTGTTAATGAGCCTTCCTCCAATCCTGATGCCACATTCTTCTTCATATAATCCAACTTCTCAGATTATTTGCTCAGCATACAAGTTAAATAAGTATGGTGAAAGAGCACAACCTTGACACATTCTGTGCTTGATATTGAACCATGCAGTATCCCCTTGTTCTGTTCGAATGACAGCCTCTTGATCTATGTACAGGTTCCTCATGAGTACAATCAATTGTTCTGGAATTCCCATTCTTCTCAATGTTATCCACAATTTGTTATGATCCACACAAGTAAATGCTTTTGCATCGTCAATAAAACATAAGTAAACATCTTTCTGGTACTCTTTGCTTTCAGCTAAGATCCATCTGACATTAGCAATGATATTCCTTATTCCACGTCCTCTTCTGAATCCAGCTTGCATTTCTGGAAGCTCTCTGTCAATATAATGCTGCAGCTGTTTCTTAATTATCTTCAGTAAGATATTGCTTGCATGTGATATTAATGATATTGTTTGATAATTTCTACATTCTGTGGAATCAGTTTTTTGGAATGGGTACAATTACGAATCTCTTCCAGTCAGTTGGCCAGGTAGCTGTCTTTCAAATCTTTTGGCATAGCTGAGGGAGCTCATCCAGCATGGCATCTGTTTGTTGAAACATCTCAATGGAAATTCCATCAACTCCTGGATCCTTGTTCTTCACCAATTCCTTTAGTGCAGCTTCAACTTCTTCCTTTAATACCATTGGTTCTTGATCATATGCCACCTCCTGAAATGGATGAAGATCGA
>NW_006922239.1:1288130-1289686 GCF_000298275.1 Orycteropus afer afer
CTTTTGCTTTCTTCATGGATGATGTTCTTGATGTCATCCCACAATTCCTCTGGTTTTCAGTCATTGGTGTTCAGTGCATCAAATCTATTTTTTAGGTGTTCTCTAAATTCAGGAGGGATATTATCAAGGTCATATTTTGGTTCTTGTGGACTTTTTAAAATTGTTTTCAGCTTCAACTTGAACTTGCACATGAGTAGTTGATGGTCTGTTCCACAGTCAGCACCTGCCCTTGTTTTGGCTGAAGATATTGAGTTTCTCCATCATCTCTTGCCACAGATGTAGTCAATCTGATTCCTGTGTACTCTATCTGGTGAAGTCCACATGTATAGTTGTCTCTTTTGTTGTTGAAAAAAGGTATTTATTTGCAATGAATAAGTTGTTAGTCTTGCAAAATTCTGTAATGTGATCTCCAGCATTATTTCTATCACCAAGGCCATATTTTCCAACTACTGGTCATTCTTTGTTTACAACTTTTGCATTCCAGTCACCAGTGATAGTCAACACATCTTGACTGCATGTTCAGTCAATTTCAGACTGCAAAATTGGTAGAAATCTTCAATTTCCTCATCTTTGGCTTTGGTGGTTGGTGCATAAATTTGGATAATAGTAGTAATAACTGGTCTTTCTTATAGGGGTGTGGATATTATCCTATTATTGACAGTGTTGTACTTCAGGACAGATCTTGAAACACTCTTTGTAACAATGAATGCCACACCATTCCTCTTCAATTTATCATTTCTGGCACAGTAGATAATATGGCTGTCTGAGTCAAAATGGCCAAAACAAGTCCATTCAGCTCACTAATGCCTAGGATATTGATCTTTATGTATTCCATTTCATTTTTGACAACTTCCAATTTTCCTAGATTCATACTTTGCACATTCTATGTTCCAATTATTAATGGATGTTTGCATCTGTTTCTACTCATTTTGAGTTGTGCCACATCAGCCAATGGAGGTTCTGAAAGCTTCATTCTAACCATATCATTAAGGTTGTCTCTACTCTGAGAAGTCAGCTCTTCCCCTGCCAAGTTTTGAATGACTTCCTACCTGATGGGCTCATCTTCCAGCACTATATCGGACAATGTTTCAGGGCCATTCATAAAGTTTTCCAGTAATATATCAGATGGTGTTTCACTGCTATTTATCAGGTTTTCACTGGCCAATTCTTTGAGAAGTGGATAGCCTCTTCCTTCTCCCAAGTTTTTCTTAGCCTGGAAGCTCCACTGAAACCTGTTCACCATGGGTAACCTAGCTGGTATTTTGCAAAACTGTTGCATAGCCTTCTGCCTCACCGCAACACATAAGCCATTACAGGATGACAAACTGACAGACGAGTTCATCTCCCTTAGTTGTTCCTAACTCCTTTGCACCTCCCTACCTCAAACAATGGCCTTAAAATAGAGCCACCCACAAGGGAAAAGCAGCCCCTGAGCTCCAGCCTGCCTACCTCAGGCTCCAGCCTTATTGTAGAGCCACACCCAAGCAAAAAGCAGATCCCAAGCCCCAGGTTGCCTTCCTTGGGCTCTGTAGAGCCACCCCAAGTGAAAAGCAGTC
>NW_006922240.1:0-1086 GCF_000298275.1 Orycteropus afer afer
AAAGAAAATCAATGAACATGGTTAACCATGAGATAGAAGGGGAAAAAGAAAAAAAATCTTAAATTAAAAAAATAAATATAAAAATTTCAACCAGGCACAGGGAAAATAAAAAATGCTGAAAACTAGGACCTGGGAGGTGAAGAGTAAGAATAATAATAAAAAGGACAAAAGTATTAATAATATTGGTTGTTTAAAAACAGACAAATACAAGCAAACTAATCACCAGAAAAAAGAAAGTGAAAAAGAAAAAAATAAAAATAAAAAAAGAGAAAAAAAATTGGTGGAGGACGGGCAGGGCACCCAGGCTCTGTCTGAACACACAGACTGTGATGGAGTTCCTGTGGGCCCAGAATGTAGGTGGGAGTGGAGGATGGCCGCACCTGCGTTCACCAAGAGTAACAAGAGGAATGTCGTACATTGTCAGTCTTGCAGGTCCCGAGTATCCTTGGGGATGCTGGAAAGCAGAACGTGTTCTTAAGCCCCAGGAATCTGTGAGAGTGTTGTCTCTTTAAATATCAAAAATAGTCAAGCCGCTTTTTAAACCTTCAAAATGGCGGCATCCTCCAGACCGGCAAAAGTCCACAGCTCAGTTCACCTTTCTCTTCACGTTCTCTGTTTGTTCCCCAGCCACCGTGCACAGTCCTCTGTACAGTCCCTAGCTAGCAGGGTGATTTTTAGGTTAATTCTTAGGTCCTACCACCACTCAGGAATCTCCAAGCTCTCTATGTTGTCAGAATCACTCAGGATGGCTGCCAGACCTCAGCTCCGTCTATAATTTTGAGTTTTGTTCACATTGTTCTCCCTCTCTATCTAGGATCTCCTACATAGACCCCCTCTGAGTGGTTGACAGTGGTAGCCAGGCTCTGGATGAGGAGAGACCCATCATTGCATCTAGATGGCTGCTTGAAAGCTTCTAAACTCCCAGTTGCTACTCGCCAAAGTAGGAGGTGGAACAATGTTTTGTGTAGTATATTATGCCAATTGAGCTTGATGTCCCCTGTGACGATGGTCCCAAGCCCACAGGTTCAGTTACTCAGTCCTTCTGGGTAGCTGGCTGTGACCAAGAAGTGACTACAACCTTGTCCT
>NW_006922240.1:31781-32335 GCF_000298275.1 Orycteropus afer afer
ATGAAGCAAGCATAACACTAATACCAAAACCAGGGAAAGACACCACTAGAAAGGAAAACTACAGACCAATATCACTCATGAACATAGACGCAAAACCCTTTAACAAAATCCTGGCCAACAGAATCCAACAACATATAAAAAAATTGCTACACCCGATCCAAGTGGGATTCATACCAGGTTTACAAGTGTGGTTCAACATCAGAAAATCAATCAATGTAATCCACCACATAAACAAAACAAAGGAAAACAACCAGATGATTATATCAATTGATGCAGAAAAGGCATTTGATAAAATCCAACATCCAATCCTGTTTAGAACTCTCAGCAAAATAGGGATAGAAGGGAAATTCCTCAACATAATTAAGGTTATATATGCAAAGCTAATGGCTGACATCATTATTAATGGACAAAGACTCAAGGCATTCCGTTAACATACGGGAACCAGACAGGGATGCCCTTTATCACCACTTCTATTTAACATTGCATTGGAAGATCTGGCCAGGGCAATAAGGCAAGAAAGAGAAATAAAAGGCATACAAATTGGCAAAGAGGAA
>NW_006922240.1:33318-36375 GCF_000298275.1 Orycteropus afer afer
GTAAAACCCAAAACTATAAAATTCATCAAAGATAAAATAGGGGCAAATCTGGGAGCCCTAATTCATGGCATAAATAGGCTGTCAAGCATAACCCAGAATGTGCAGGAGATAGAAGAGAAGCTAGATGACTGGGACCTTTTAAAAATTAAGTTCTTGTGTGCATCGAAAGATTTTATCAAAAGGGCAGAAAGAGAACCTATAGATTGGGAGAAAATATTTGCCTATGACATATCTGATAAAGGACTTATCTCCAAAATCTATAGAAAACTTCAACACCTTAGCACCAAAAAGACAAATAATCCAATTCACAAATGGGCAAAAGACTTGAACAGACACTTCACCAAAGAAGATATACAAGCAGCCAACAAACACATGAGAAATTGCTCGCGATCATTAATCATTAGAGAGATGCAAATCAAAACAACAATGACATATCATCTCACCCCAGCAATCATAGCAAAGTTCAACAGGTCAGAAACTAGCAAATGCTGGCAAAGTTGTGGAGTGATTTGAACTCTTGTACACTGCTGGTAAGTTTGTAAAATGGTACAACCATTGTGGCAAACTGTATGGCGTTTCCTTAAAAAACTGAAAATAGAAGTACCATTTGACCCATCAATTCCATTGCTAGGAATATATCCTAAAGAGGTGAGAGATAGTGCACAAACAGACATATGTACACCTATGTTCACCACAGCACAATTCACCATAGCAAAGAGATGGAAACAACCTAAATGCCTATCAACGGATGAGTGGATAACCAAATTATGGTATATCCACACAATGGAATGCTATGCCACATTAAAGAACAATGAGGGATACCCAAATCATCTTGCAACATGGATGAACCCGGAGGACATTATGCTGAGTGAAATAAGTCAATGCAGAAGGACAAGTACTGTATGAGCCCATTACTGTAAAAAAGACAGAGAAGAGTTTGCTTGGGAAAGGGAACTCACCTAGTAGGTTACCGGGATGGAGAGGGAAAGGGAGGGATTAATGTAGGGCTAGTTGGGGCTTACACGCTGACATGGGTAGGGGGAGGGATATACGAGAAGGATCTGTGACCACCATGATAACATTTGGAAATGGGAGGACACCGAATTGTGCGTATAAGAGATAGATGACAGAATGTAATACCAACCAATGTGTCCACAATATCACATTGCCATTATCCCCAAACACTGGTCTATACAGATAAACACATAAACACCAGAGATGATCAGATGGGGGTCAGTGAACAGAAGTATACTCTAGACCAAGGATAGATTCAGCTGAGGTTAGTCTTGCACAGACACCAGTGATATAAAATACCTGCAGTCCTTACAGAAACAATAGAAGACAGACACAGAGTAATCCCTCACAGACAACCAGATACTATGTGAGAGAGATCCAATAGTTCTACTGCCTCAGGACCATAGTACTGGGGGACACCAGACTCAATTGGCACAACAAAATACATAAAAAGCCTTGCTCCACATCCTACATTGGTGAGTAGCAACTGGGGTCTTAAAAGCTTTCAAGTGGCCATCTAAGATGCAGCCAACGGTCTCCTAGCATCGGAAGTGAAGAAGAATGCAAAAAACAAACAAACAAACAAAAAAAGCAAGGGCATTTAGAAGCAGTCAGCCCTAGGACACAATGGCCCTTGAGACTAGAAGAACTAGATGGTGCCCAGCTACCAATGCCAACCACTCAGGAAAGGATCGAATCTAGAGATCCTGGATAGAGTGGGAGGGAAAACGTGGAACCAAATCCAAACACGCAATAATGACCAGATTTACTGGTCAGATGGAGTCTGATGGGACCCCTAATACTATGGCCCTGGAATACATTCTGTGCCTGGAATAAAACGCACCCCCAGGGGCGGGCTCTCACCCCAATAGTTAACAAGATGTACACGCAGACCACTCAACCCAGGATGACGCACCCACATACTCTATGGTAATATGTCCCTTAGAGCAATAGACCATGGGACACCAGAGGACCAACATTCAAATTGAGGAAATGCAGGACAAACAGGAGTGCATAAATAGGAGGGGCACAGGGGGAGGATTACAGAGTACGGAAGGGAGGAGACTGGGTGAGGGCTGGACATGGCAAATGGGGAATGAAACTAAATGTACAAGTTACATTGAATGTAAGACAAGCTCTTAAAATAAGAAAAATTAAAAAATAATATAATAATAATAATAATAGATGATTTAATGGGGAGCCTTTTCTTCAATAATCTTTATAACCTCTACCAGCTTTAAGGTTTGACAATTCCATGTTGTTGTTGTTGTTATTTGCCGTCGAGTCGGCCCCGACTCATAGAGATCCCTCCTTGGGTTTCCGAGGCAGTATCACTACGGAAGTAGGATTGCCCAACCTTCCTTCTGATGACAATTCCATAGGAGATATATATATATATCATGCCATTGATTCAACTACAATTCATGGTAACTTCATGTGTGTCAGAGTGGAACTGTGCTCCATAGGGTTTTTGACGGCTGATTTTTTGGAAGTAGATCCTCAGACCTTTCATCTGAGTTGCCTCTGTGTGGATATAAACCTCCAACCCTTTGGTTAGCAGCCTAGGTCATTAACAGTACTTCGTAGTTATTATTATTGGCAGCCAGTTAATGAACATGTATTATATGCCACTCTACCAAACATTTTAGCTGCTTTATCCCAGTTCTTGAAACAACCTGTGAAAGAGATGGTACTCTTAGCCCCTTTTGCAGTTGAAGAAACTGAGAGATTAAAGTTATTTTTTCCAGGTTTGCATTGCCAGAAAGTGAAATTGTTGGGTTCAGATCTGGAAGTCATCTGACTCAAAATCTTTGACCAAAACTATATAAAAAATTCCAAAAATAAATAGAAAATAAAATTGCCCAGATGAGACAAAGATGAGATGGGATATTTTATAGTGATGGGAGTACAAGCGGTGATGGAAGTATTAATTCCGGTTGGAAGGACATGGTAAAGCCACTCTTGTTTCCCAAATTCATATCCAATGTTTCCGGTACTTTAAGATGTTATTGTTGTTAGGTGCCATCTATTTGGCTCCAACTC
>NW_006922240.1:36475-39649 GCF_000298275.1 Orycteropus afer afer
TGAGGATCTTCCCCTTCTTTGCTGACCCTCTACTTTACCAAGAATGATATCCTTCTCCAGGGAATGGTCCCTTTTGATAACATGAACAAAGTAGGGGAGATGAAGTCTGGCCATTCTCACTTGTAAGGAGCATTCTGGCTGTACTTCCTCCAGGATCGATTTGTTCATTTTTTTAGATGGAGCCATTAATTTATGTGTGAAAACATGTCTCTTGAGTGGTGGTAACTTCCTGCTGTATCATATTTTGTCACTTAAAAGAACAAGTAAAAGATTTGATGTGGGATGTGAAAAAAGCCCCCTCTAAGGGATATTTCTACTTCTGGAATGCGCTTGTCAATTCCTTACCTTTCCAAGGCTCTGATATGCTGGTAATTCACACTCCCTCCTCTTGGCTTGGCTTTCCAGCCCATCTCCGTGTGCCTGAATATTTAAAACAGGTTCAGTCAAGGGGAAACTGTAGGTAAAAAGAACTCCACTGCCTGGTGATCGGATGGTCATTAAAACGTGGTCACTGATCAAATCCCTTAATGCACGCAGCTCTTCAGTTGGCTTTTGAATGCACTTTTGAGAGGATTAACGGCAAAGCTTGTTTAATGGAGGACAAATCACTCCGTCTCAAGCACCACAGATGGGATGCAAGTTTTACACCCTGGAAAGCTTTCCTAGGAGGAGATACTCATCATAGTATGCCACAGAGGTTGTGAGTTGTCATTCAACATCGGAAATGCCACAGTGCATATATTTTGGCATTTAGTTCTTGTTTAGCAGATTTCTGAGGAAACAAAGTGGGGAGGAGAAAGCACTGTGATTTAAGCTGTCAAGTCCAAGTATTTAGTTCGATGTAAATATGCATATACTCTGTCATTAAAAGCTGAGTGGTGCTCTTGACCGCTGGAGGAAGCAATTTTTTGGTTTGTAACTCTGGCTTTCTCTTTTCCAGAACTTGCTTTTTCAATTTTGGCATACTTTTTCCTATGAATTTAGGGATTCTGTGACTAGCTTGCTTTCTATCATCCACCCACCCGCCCACCTATATATATCAATTGCTTCCACAAATGTTTATTGAATGCCAATTGAGTGCCAATGTTTTGGTCATGTTTTAAGGTGGCCAGGCCAACAATTTGCCTGCAGCTTGGATTGCATTTTGGGCTTAAACCCCCTCCCAAAGATTAATAACTGATTTGTCTACTCTATAATGATCAAGTATGCATCTCTTTATTGAAGTTATATTATAAAACAGATACAAAATTTAATGAGGCTACTTAATTGCAACTTGTAACAGAAGTCAGCCTAAGTTAAAGCACTTCCTTTGTTCACTATTTCATAACTATGATAATGCATGCTCTTCTTCTGTCTTAACTTTTACATCTTTGAAGAGGAAACCTTTGGCTCCTTTTTCTCATCTGCTTGCTGGGGTGTTGAACTCCCTGAGCTCACCCTGGCTTTACTGCTCCATGACTTTGCTTTGATTTAAAGTCCCCATAGCTTCTTCATTCACAACAGGACTGCAGCTTCTCACTCAGCCTCTGTCTCTATCCGCTGCCCACTGCCTGAGGAGGAGTCCTGGAGGGGGTAGAGAATGACACAGCATCTCCTGTCATTTTCTTGCATCTCTTTCTCCCTTTCCCACTTCCTCTCTCTCTCCTTTCACTTTCCCTTCCACTCCCCTCCTCTTTCCCTCCCCCCCCCATCCTTCCCGCCTTCTCTCTTCTTGTTTACTTCTGTGTTGGGAAGAAAAATAAAAAGCAGAGGAAAAAAAATCTTACACAAGGTGTTTTACAAGGATGATTTGTGTGTGTGTGTGTGCTTTGGGTGTGAATTTACAGAGCAGAATTTGTTTCACATTCAACAGTTCGTGTACATTTGGTTTCGCTCACGATTACCATCTCCAGCCCTAACCCACTGTCCTCCTCTCCCTTCCCTGTGACCCCCCTCCCTGTGCCCTTCTTAGGTAAGCACTCCTGTCTGTCCAGGTTTCCCTCCACATGAATACTGTCCCTCTGTGCCCCATGGCCGATTGCTCCAACGTGGTGTATCTCCATAGAGTAGGTGGCTGCCTCGCCCTGGGTTGGGTGTTCTGCATGTAAGTCTTTCTATTGTTGGCCTGAGAGCCAGTCCTTGGGAGTGAGTCTTATCCTAGGCCTGAAGTACATCCCAGGGCCATAGTCTTGGAGGTCCCACCAGACTCCATCTGACCAGTAATTCAATTCTGGTCATTATTATGTATTTGAATTTTGTTCCATGTTTTTCCTTCTACTCTATCCAGGATCTCCAGTTTTGATCCCTTCCTGTGTGGTTGACATTGGTAGCTGGGTACCACCTAGTTCTTCTAGTCTTGAGGTCCATCATGTCCTAGGGCTGATTGTTTCCAAATGCCCTTGAATTTCTTCATTCTTCTTCGCTTCAGACAAGAGGAGACTATTAGCTGCATCTCAGATGGCTGCTCGAAAGCTTTTGAGACTCCAGTCACTGCTCACCAAAGTAGGTTGTGGAACATGGTTTTTTATGTACTATATTGTGCCAGTTGAGCCTGGTGTCCCCCAATACTATGGTCCTGAGTCAGCAGGCCCAATGGTTCTCCTCCCAAGGTGTTTGGCTGTCTCTGAGGGATTACTCCAACTCTGCCTTCTGTTGCTTCTGTAATGATTGTAGTTATTTTATATTACTAGTGTTTGTGCAAGATTATCCTCAGCTAAATCTATTGTTGGTATAGAGTGTATTCCTGTTTGTCTACCCCCATCTGATCTTCTCAGTTGTCTGTGCATTTATCTGTAGCCTGGTGTTTGGTGTTAGTGGTAATGCGGTATTATGCATATACTGGTGTTAGTCTCTGTTGTCTATATCTTATGTGCACAATTCAGTGTCCTCCCTTTCCCCAGTGTTATCATGCTGGTCACAGACTCTTCCATACCATCCTTCCCCTTACCCAACTCAGCCTGTGGCCCCCAACTAATCTGAAAATTTCCCTTCCCCTTCTGTCCCATCCCGTTAACCTACAAAATGAGGTCCCTTCCCTAAGCAAACCCTTCCTTGACTTTTTACAGTAATGGACTCACACAATATTTGTCTTTCTGTGATTGACTTATTTCACTCAGCATAATGTCTTCCAGATTCATCCATGTTGTGAGATGATTCGCATATTCTTCATTGTTCTTTAATGTAGCATAGTATTCC
>NW_006922240.1:39749-40333 GCF_000298275.1 Orycteropus afer afer
TTCTTTAATGTAGCATAGTATTCCATTGTGTGAATGTACCATAGTTTGGTTATCCATTCATCTGTTACAGGAGCTCTGGTGGAATAGTGCCTAAAGCATTTGACTGCTAACCAGAAGGCTGGTGGTTCAAACCCACCAACCACTCCTCAGAAGGAAGATTGGGCAATCTAATTCCACAAAGACTCCTCCTCAGAAACCCAAGGAGGGGTTGCTATGAGTTGGGACTGACTCAATGCCAGAGAGGTTTTATTATTATTATTATTATTATTATTCATCTGTTGATGGGCATTTAGGTTGTTTCTGTCTCTTTGCTATAGTGTATTGTGCTGCGAAGAACATGGGTATGCATATGTCTGTTCGTGTCCTGTCTCTCACCTCTTTAAGATATATTTCTAGTAATAGAATTGCTGGTTCAAATGGTACTTCTACTTTCAGTTTTTTAAGGAAATACCATGTCATTTTCCACAATGGTTGTAGCATTTTACAGTCTCACCAGCAGTGTATGAGAGTTCCAATCTCTCCACAACCTTGCCAGCATTTGTTATTTTCTGTCCTGTTGAACTTTGCTATTATTGCTGGAGTGA
>NW_006922240.1:40433-41007 GCF_000298275.1 Orycteropus afer afer
TTTGCTATTATTGCTGGAGTGAGATGATATCTCATTTTTGTTTAGATTTGCATCTCTCTAATGGCTAATAATCATGAGCAATTCCTCAAGTGTTTGTTGGCCGCCAGCATATAATCTTTAGTGAAGTGTCTGTTCATGTCCGTTGCCCATTTTTGAATTGGATTGCTTGTCTTTTTGGTGTTCAAGTGTTGAAGTTTTCTATAAATTTTGGAGATAAGTCCTTTATGAGATATGTCATAGGCAAATATTTTCTCCCAAGCTGTAGGCTCTCTTTTTATCCTTTTGGAGAAGTCTTTCAATGCACATAAATATTTAATTTTTAAGGTCCCAGTCATCTAGCTTCTCTTCTACCTCCTGTGCATTCTGGGTTATACCTGATAGTCTATTTATGCCATAAATTAGGGCCTCTAGATTTGCCCCTAAGGAGCTCTGGTAGTGTAGTGCCTAAGGCACTTGACTGCTAACCAGAAGGCTGGCGGTTCAAACCTACCAGCCACTCCTTGGAAGGAAGGTTGGGCATTCTACTTCCGTAGTGATACTGCCTTGGAAACCCAAGGAGGGGTCGCTATGAGTC
>NW_006922240.1:41895-53155 GCF_000298275.1 Orycteropus afer afer
TTTTTTTTCTCCAAATGATTTTGAGTTTTTTTTCCACATTGTTCTCCCTCTCTATCCAGGATCTCCTACATAGATCCCCTTCCAAGTGAATACCACGCTGTTTTGATTACTGTGGGTATATAGTAGGTTTTGAGATCCGGGAGTGTGAGACCTCCCACTTTGTTCTTCTTTTTCAGCAGTGCTTTGCTTATCTGAGGTCTTTTTCCTTTCCATATGAAGTTAGTAATTGTTTTTTTCCATATCCTTAAAAAATGTTCATGGTATCTGGATCAAGATTGTATTAAATGTGTAGATTGCTTTGGGTATTATTGACATTTTCATAATATGCAGTCTTCCTATCCATGAACAAGGTAGGTTCTTCCATTTATGTAGATCCCTTGTAGTTTTTTTTGTAGTAGTGTTTTATAGTTTTCTTTGTATACGTCTTTTGTGTCTCTGGTAAGATTTATTGCTAGATATTTTCTCTTTTTGGTAGCTATTGTAAATGGTATTGTTTTCCTTATTTCTCCATGGATGATTTTTCTCATTCCCTCTCACAGCTTTTTTCATCCCTTGCAGAAGGAATAAATGATTTTATTCTCTTTAGTTCACTCACTTCAATCCCTTTCTGTCTGGATTTACTTATTTTGGTGGAAGTAGTGGACCTGGGTGTGATTTCACTCACTTATACCATTTTCCTTGGTAGTCCTAGCAAGAAGTTAGCTACACAAAAATTTACAAACAACCTTGATAGTAAAGTTATTCAGAACGTTTTTTTATATACCCACCATTACTTGCCCAGAGTAAAACACCTTACTGATATTTAAACAATGTTTTAAAGTGAGAATTGAATTTAAAATCTTTTTGTTACATTCATTATCAATGTTTCATGTTTTCCCAGTTGTTCTTATTGTTAGCTGCCATGAAGTTGGCTCCTGACTCCTGGCAACCCAATGTGCTACAGACTAGAACTGATCCATAGAGTTTTCTTGGCAGTAATCTTTACAGAAACAGATCACCAGGGCTTTATTCTGCTGGATGGGTTCAAATTGCCAACCTCACTGTTAGGCACCAATCACAAACTGCTTGCACCATCCAGGCTCCTTGCTTCCCCAGTAGTGTTGCTGAATTTGAATGGATATATCCACAATGTAGGTATCTGGGTGACTGGTGCAAATGGTTTGCACCCAACTACTAACCTAAAAGTTGGTAGTTCTAATCCACCCAGCAGCGACAGAAGAAAGAATTGGCAATCTGCTTCTGGAAAGATTACAGCCAAGAAAACCTTATGGAGCAAGTTGTAGTCTGTAACACACGGAGTCATCACGAGTTGACATAGACTCAACAGCAACAGATTTGGTTGTACTTGTACTTGTACAACTCAGCTCCTCCTCAGACCAAGGATACATCCTGACAAGGTGTTACCTGGGACAGTAGTAGTAAAGAAGGAATGTAAGAGGACCACTGAAATATGACTGTTGTTATATGCTGTGGAGTCAGACCCGACACATAGCGACCCCTCCTTGGGTTTCGGAGGTGATATCACTACAGAAGTAGCTTGCCCAACCTTCCTTCCAAGGAGTGGCTGGTGGGTTTGAACCGCCAGCCTTCTGGTTAGTAGTCAAGTGCCTTAGGCACTACACTATAGTGTGGGGTTTTAACCAAGCTAGTCAGCTATATTGATACCATTTGATCATTTTCTCATCATGAAAATAATCTAGGACCATCTAAATTTATAACACATGATTTAATAAGTCAGTCCTTAAAATAAAATACTCTAGGGTTGTAAATGGTATTTTGACTGCTGGCTAGATTTAAATATACCTGCTATTGAAATGTTATTAAATGTCTTAAATCATAGATATATTGTTATTTTAAAGTAGCACCTTCTCAAATGTGAAATTTTCTTCATGGAAAACCTTAAATTTCCTTCATGGAAAACCTTAAAAATCCTTATAGAACTTAAAATATTACAAATGAATATGAATAGCCATCTTAAACTTCTTTGCCTTTTGATTTACTCTGCAAGAATTGAAAATGTGTTTTAATGAAATAAGAAATGCTGTAATTAAAGTATATATTCCTTTGGATCCCCTTTTTTTTGTATATAGTGTGTTTTCATTAACTTTTTTTATTAGAAAAAATTTCAATAATTAGAGAAATTATTGATTTGTTTTGGGAAAAAAGTATTTCTAAGAAAGCTGTAGTTTTTTTTAACTTAATAACTCTGTCCATGAAAATAGGAGGAAAATATCTCTCCACACCAAGTGCCACAGATTCCCCTGAATTTGCAGTGTTCCAACACAAAGGAGAGAATAAAAAGGATGCATTTGAAACTGTCAAAATGTAAATGACACATTTAAGGTACATTCATCTGGTACAGTAACACTTTACAAATTTTTTTTATCACACTGTACATATTCAAATTCCATCATTTTGAAAATGTGACATTTTAATAGAGGATTTTATGACTTTGAGTTTTCGCCCACATACAGGTAGCTATCTTGATACTGTACAATAAAACTGTGTCTTCTTTTCCTGGACTAGATTTTGAAGTTTAGGTTAAGCTCTGTGAAGACAGTCCCTTCCCTGGCTGCCATGGGACTCCCAGCAGGATGGAAGAGAAGCCCTTGGGATCCTGTGACCACCCACCCTCTCCACCTGCTATCCTACTTGCCTCACCTCCACAACTTGCCTGAGAGACTAGGCCAAAGAAGGCTGTAAATAAAACCTCTTTGCCATCTCCATCCACCTTAGGATCAAGCCTAAAATATTTTACATCTCTCAGTCATGTCCAAATATCCAGTCTTCCTGGGTCCCTCCTGTTGCCTGGACCCTTATTGTCATTCGGTTTTATTTCCTGCTTGGATTCAGCTTTCCACAAGCCCTTCCTTCCTCTCTGTCTTCTTCAAAAAGCCCCCTCTCCTTTAAGCATTCTCTTTACTTTCTTGATCTAACTCAGAATTTCTCAATCTTGACACTATTGACATTTTGGGCCAGAATAATTCTTTGTTGTAGGTGTTTCCCTGTGCGTTGTAGGATTTTAGCAGCAGCATCCCCCCCCCACACACACACACAGAAGTCATGACAACCAAAAATGTCTCCAGACATGACCAAATGTCCTGGGGGACAAAATCCTTCCATTGGAGAATCACTGATCTAGTTGATCTCCCTTCAGGACACTGCTTTCCCTGCAGTCCCCTTCCCTCACTTATTTTGCTCTGGACTTGCTGGGAATGTGTCCTTCTCACTCCTCCCTCCGGCTCAAAAATCAAAGCTCTTCACAGTGCATACCACCAGCCTACTGGCCTTTCCTTCCATGCATGTACCTACTCCCAGGTCACCTCCCCTCTTTCGGTGGTGCAGATCATGGCTGACTCCCTCTATCCTTCTTCACAACTAACCTGGTGATTGTGTACCTGCAACTTCCATATCCAAAAGGATCTTCTACTCAAACCTCTGGATTATATTGCTTCTCTGCTCAAATTTCTCCAATTTATTTCCATCCCATTTGGAATAAAATTCCATGTCCTACCTTATCCCAGATAGATTTGACTCCTACCTGATCTATTTATTTCTTATTACTCTTCCCCTCCCTCACTTTGCTCTAGCCACACTGGCCTTCTTGCTGTTTATCAAACACACCAGGCTCATTTCAGCCTCTGGGCCTTTGTACTTGCTGATTCCTTATCACGTGAGATCCTTGCATGTTTGGCTCCTTCCCCAGGCAGTGTGGAAATATCACAGATGGAGGCATTTCCAGCATTAATTGCCATGTCAATTCAAGGAACATGCGTGTTCATTGGACTAGCCTTACTGATACCTTGTATAAGAGCATCAGGACAATTTGTAACACACAACTTGGAAATCACTAGATATTGCCAGGGATTTTATTATCCAAGTGCCGGTTAAAGGAAAAACTATTGTCCCTCAAAGATAATATTCTACATCCTACTTTGGTTGCGTAGTGACTGAGATCTTAAAAGCTTGCAAGTGGCCATCTAATATGCAACTATTGGGCTCTCTTCCTCTAGAGTAAAGAAGAGTGAAGAAAGTCAAAGACACAAGGAAACAGTCCAAACGACTAATGGACCATGCAAACCACAACTTCCACTTGCAAACCACAACCATGAGCCAAGAAGAACTAGATGGTGCCTGGCTACTGCCACCAACCACTCTGTTTGGGCTCACAATAGAAGGTCCTGGCCAAAGTGGGAGAAGAAAAAAGAAGTAGAACACAATTCAACATCATAAAAAAGACAAGACTTACTGGTCTGATAGAAACTAGTGGAACCCCTGAGATGTGGCTCTTAGACACCCTTCAAGCTTGGCACTGAACCCACCACTTGGGATCAGCTTTCAGCCATACAGTAGAGTGGCCTTTAAAGTGAATAATAACACCAGGGTGGAATGTATTCCTCAGAACAATCAACCATCTGAGACCAAAAGGGCAGCATTTGCCCAAAAACAAACGTCAGAAGGCAGGAAGGGACAGGAAAGAAGGACTAATGGGAGCAAGGAACCCTGGGAGGAAGTGGGAAGAGTGCTGTTACAATGTGGGGATTGCAACTGATGTTACAAAACAAAATGTGTATAAATTATTGAATAACAAGGTAATTTGCTCTGAAAATGTTCACCCAAACTACAATAAAAAATAAAAAGTACACTAGATTAGTGGGGGGGGGGGGAAGAAGAAAAAGCATTGTCAAATGTCAATAATGTACATCTGAAAGTACTTCCTGGCTGCTTCATGACTGTGAACCTGTTTGGTCAATGCAACATCCCTTACACCACTTTCAGAACTTGGCCTGTGCTTTTGTGACATAAACCAAGCAATGACCAATCCCCAAAGAGATGTTGTAATCCCTTCCTTAACCAATCAAATAATGCTTTTCAGAATCCAACCTTATTTGACAAAACTTTCTCTTCTGACTCTCTCCAGCCCTTCTGCTTGGGGATACTTGGAGAGACTAACTGAACTTGCTTTTTCATGACACCATTTTCCTTTGCCTGGTGACCCCTGGTGGTGCAGTGGTTAAGAGCTTTGCTTCTAACCAAAAGGTCTGTGGTTCGAAGCCAGAAGTTCGAACCCACCAGCCACTCTGTGGGAGAAAGATGTGGCAGTCTGCTTCCATAAGTTTAAACCAAAATCAAACCCATTGTCATAGAGTTGATTCTGACTCATAGCAACCCTATAGAAAATAGTAGAACTGCCCCTGTAGAGCTTCCAAGGCTGTTAATCTTTCTGGAAGTAGATTGCCATATTTTTTCCCCATATAAGGCCTGGTGGGTTCGAACCACCCACCTTGCAGTTAGCAGCTAAGTGCTTATCACTCCATCTCCAGGGCTCTTTCCATAAAGATTTGCAGCCTTGGAAACCCTATGAGGGCAGTCCTACTGTGTCCTTTAGGGTGACTATGAGTCAGAATTGACTCTATGGCAACGGGTGGGTGAACAATAAATTCAGCTTTGATTTTTCAGCTGTGCTGCTGGTTTGGCTATTTCAATATGACAGTGCCTTAATCATTTAATTCTCTTCTTTACTGTTTAAGCTTTTTTCTTGAACCATTTTAGGTGTTTTGGTACTTCACAGTCTTTAAGCCACAGCCCTTGCTTCTCCCCTCCCTACCAAGAGAAGTTGGTTTTTGTTTTCCAGGGGTCCTTGGGGGAAACGTGGTGGTTTCCCTCTGGAGAAAGGATGGGCGAACTCTTTATCTAGGAACATTTTACTGAACTGGAGGAGGGGCAGCCACTCGATTGTTTTAGGTAGTTTGTTCTTCTGAAAAATTATTGTACAAAAATCCATTTCTAAAGCCCCCATCAAATCTGAATCCTTTGCAGGAGCTCCTGAATTCTACCCCCTCCCAAAATACAAAACAAAATAAAATAGGAAAACCTAAACTTTAATTACTATAGCTATTTATTTTGGTTCCTCTCTGTGGGTGAGATTTACATTAATTAGTGTATAATGAAGCCTGCCCTTTCAAACAAATTTATCCCTTTGTTTGCACTCATTTGAGCAAACTGCCAGCACCGTGTGTGAACAAGCATAAGGGAAGCATTGCAAACGGTTTCTACCAACCCGGGCCCCTGGACCTAACCTTCCCCAGCCTTCCTAAGATGCAGCTTTGCCCACTGGAGATTTCTCTGCGGAGACCTGTGTTTTTTTGTCTTGTTGTTTTCCTATCTGCAGAAGAGACACATTTTCTCAGAAAGCATTTCCTTCTATGCGGCTTTCTGGTTAGTATTCAGGCCACCACCTCTGTTATCAGACGGTGGCAACAAAGCTTTTCCGCCTGAATCTTCAGCGAGGTGGCGGGGGAATGGATTGCACAGTAATGAGCTGTTTCTGCAGCCTTCCTTTGGGAGCTTTTTCTTATATCCCTTGGCAAGAGGAACTAATTCAAAACAGCAGCCCAACCCTTGGGCATCTAAAATTCACAGAAATTCAGCTGACTTCAGTGGCATCATTGGGGTTGGCATCACCCAGTGTGGTAACTCATGGTGTCACCCCCCTCCATGGGCCTCCTCCTATACCAGACCATGCAGAATCCTCAGTAATGTTTATTATCAATTTGAACCACAGAATAATATGTGATAAACAGAGTTGTAAATATCTTAGATGTAATGTTTTGAGATTATATGAATACTAACAACAAAATTGTTTTGTCAAATCTTTCTACGTTGAATTACAACATTATTAGTAACTGAGCCTTTTACAATTTTTCTCCTTTTCCTTTAATTATTACTTGATTCTCAAAAACGTGATTGATATATGTTTACAAATACTCATTACCAAAATATCGTAGCTAAAACATCAGAAAAATCGACAAAATCAGTGACTATAAAAACACCAGCAGCAAAGAAAACAAGAGCATGAGCTTGTAGTGTGTGGAGAGGAAACCACGTGATTCAAAGCATCATTGTAATTGGATAATAATGACAGCTCTGACTGGAGCTCATTAGAAGGTTCAAAAAGTAAATTAGCACAGAGTATAACCTTGTAGGTATATTGATACATGTATGCTGGGCTTACAAAAAATGTTCTTGTTGTTATAACAGGGATATTTTTTATAAAAAATAATAAATTTCTTTTGAAACACTGCACAAAAATTTTATAGACAGCAATTTTGCTGTCACCCCTTCTGAAAGTGTCACCCAGTGCAATCTGCACCCCCTGCACCCCTCCCTAGTGACACCACTGGTTAACTTGACAGCCAGAGGGTCTCCTTGAAAATCGGTGCTGTAAATCACACGTTTGTTCTTCCAGGAGAGGGGTGGCTGGAGGTTTTCTGGAAACTTATACAAGCCTTTTATCCCAATTGTGGTTTTAAAGCAATCATGGACCGTTTACTGTTTATGAACCTGACCAGATAGATTTCATCTTCCTGAAGGCTGAGCCAGGAATTTAGCTCTTTAGATCTCCAGGAGTTAACACAGTGCCTGGAAACTTAGTAGGCCTTCAGTAGCATCCTCTGGGGCCGGAGTGCAGCGGTGTTCGTATTCTGCTGACGAGCAATCATTGCTGGTGTTTTGCTTTCTCATGGTCTCTGCTCGAGTCTTATCCCCCCATGTGCTTCCGTTTCCTCTGGCTCTAGACTCTCGTTCTCTTCTTTCCTGTGTTCAGCTATTAGTTCACCTTTCCATCCAGTCTCTTTTCCCTCCAAATATGGTGATTCTCCATCGGTATAGACTTCCCTGACTTCACCCTGAGAAGCCTCTTTAAACCCCCCCACACACCTCCACATACCCCCATACTCTCCACACCATATACACACACCACATAACATATACACATCACATACCGCCCCCCCCACACACACAGACCCTTATGGCCCAGTACATGGCTGTCCAAGTTTCCTCATTCTGTTATAGGCTCCAACTTCTTCCTTTTCCATTCTCACATCTCTCCCTTCACCATCAAGGGCCTCTTCATTCTTTTAACCCAGATTGACCACCAGTAATGCCAAGTTCTACTCTGTCTTCTGACTATTTCTCATTTCTACTGTTTTGGTGGGTTCTCCTCCTACACCTTCTGACAGCTTCCCTTTATCCACAGATATCTTAATTTGATGGAGGTTGGAATTCAGAAGGGGTGGTCTTTATCTTTCAGATTTACATGGTTAACAAGGGGAATACCCGGGAAATGATATATTTTGTGGGCCCAACGGTAGAAATCACATGTCTTTCTTTTGAGTATGTCGGATAATTAGTAAGACTGGTTGCATAAAGGCAGTGTTTTGTTTGAGTTAGAGCAGTGGTTCTCAGCAAGGGGTAGTTTTGCCCTCCAGAGGACATTTGTTAGCATTTGGAGACATTTTTGTTTACTGTTACCGTGGGTCAGGGAGATGCTTCTGGCATCTGGTGGAGGAAGACTGGGAATGCTTCTAACAGTCTCACAATGCACAGGAGAGCCTCCATAGCAAAGAATGATTCAGTCCAAAATGTTCATAATGCCAAGATGGAGAAACTCTGGTTTAGGCATTTTTCTCCTTGCTTCTCCACCCTTTCCCCAGCCTCTCCTCTGCCCTCTCTCCCCATGCCCTGGGTCCCCACAACCTAATCCTGTCACGTGTGTCTCATGGCCTCAGTTGCTGTGTTCTCCCACCACCTGGTAAGAAGCTCATGCTTGGTTTTAATCTCCACCTTGTAAGCTAACCAAGGACATTCTTCAGTTCATGGAATTGTGCCTAATGAGAACAGCAAGGGGCTTCTAAAGTTTCCAAATCCACATTCTGATTCTTCAGAAGAAAAGAAGGGCACAGACTTTTTCCTAAGGTCACACAGCTACTCTAGAGCTCCTCTGGGATCTGCGGCCTGGGCGTCGCCACTCACAGCTCTCGTCTTGCTCCACTGTCTCAGGCTGTGTTCAGGGCTTTGGGTCAAATAAAAGAAATCCAAGCTAACTTGTGGGGCAGAGACAGGAACCAGCTGATGTACTTTACAGTCCCCTTAGGGGGAAGGGCAAACTGACCCAGGCCATTAGGGACAATGATTTTGGGTATGTGGACCTGTCACTTCTCTTCTTCTCCTACCTTGTAGCCAGCTGTGTAGAAGTACCTGAATCTGAGGACAGAAAAGAGCAAAAACAAACTTCCTGCAATCAGGAGGCAAGATTTAGGATAATTAATAAGGCAATTTGGGCAACTTCATGTATTAGGTTTATCCCCCAAACAGCTACATTTTATCAGTAAGGAAAAGGATTTTGGGATGTGAGAGAGAGATGTGCCAATGTTTTTCCAAGTAAGTTTTTTTTTTTTTTTTTGGCTTACTGGCCTCAGAATGGTTTGGGAAGTTGGGAAGGATAAAGATTCCTGGAACCCCTCCTAGATCCTACATTCACCATCTCTGGTGTTGAAGCGTAATGTTGAAAGTGTTATCAAGCTCCCAGGGTCTCCTTATGTGGTCATAAGTTTAAACCACTGACCTAGACATTTGAATAATTAGACTTGTTTTTTCTTTCAGTCAGTCCCAGAAAGTCAGAAGCTTTGGGACAATGTTTGAATCTCGGCAGGGGTTGGGGAATTTACTGAAAAGAGCAACAATGACAACAAAACAGGACTCTTTTTGATGACACGTCATGGCTATAAAGTGCCTGGGTTTGCCTGGAGATTTGAAGATGTAAAGGTCACATCTCTGGCAAGAAACATAATTTACCAGGGAGGGGCAAGTTGCACTCTTGTTCAGAGTTTGAAAGGACTGGAATGAGCTTTCTTTGCTCTCTGGCTTCTTTTGGACATTTCCTAAGAAACTTCTTCTTTTTTTTTTTTTTTTTTTTTTTCTTTTTTCTTTATTTTAAGAGCTTGTTTTACATTCAACATAACGCGTACATTTAGTTTCATTCCCCGTTCACCATGTCCAATCCTAACCCAGTCTCCTCTCCTCCCTACCCTGTAACCCTCCCCCTGTACATCTCATAGTTATGCACTCCTGTGTGTCCTGCATTTCCTCCATGTGAATGTTGCCCACATGGTGCCCCATGGTCTGTTGCTCTAAAGGATGTATTACCCTAGAGTATGTGGGTGCGTCATCCTGGGTTGAGTGGTCTGCGTGTACATCTTGTTAACTATTGGGCTGAGAGCCCGTCCCTGGGGGTGTGTTTTATTCCAGGCAAAGAATGTATTCCAGGGCCATAGTATTGGGGGTCCCATCAGACTCCACCTGACCAGTAAATCTGGTCATTATTGAGTGTTTGGATTTGGTTCCACGTTTTCCTTCCCACTCTATCCAGGATCTCCAGATTCGATCCTTTCCTGAGTGGTTGGCATTGGTAGCCGGGCACCATCTAGTTCTTCTGGTCTCGAGGGCCATCGTGTCCTATGGCTAATGCTTCCAAATGCCCCCTTTTTTTTGGTGTGTGTGTGTGTGTGTGTGTGCTTCTTCGCTTCTGACACTAGGAGACCATTATGTGCATCTTACATGGCCGCTTGAAAGCTTTTAAGGCCCCAGTTGCTACTCACCAATGTAGGATGTGGAGCAAGGCTTTTATGTATTTTGTTGTGCCAATTGAGTCTGGTGTCCCCCAGTACAATGGTCCTGAGATGGTAGATCTATTGGACCTCTCTCCCATAGTGTCTGGGTGTCTGTGAGGGATTACTCTATGTCTGTCTTCTATTGTTTCTGTAAGGACTGCAGGTATTTTGTATCACTGGTGTCTGTGCAAGACTAGCCTCAGCTGAATCTATCCTTGGTCTAGAGTATACTCCTGTTCACTGACCCCCATCTGATCATCTCCAGTGTTTATGTGTTTATCTGTATAGCCTAGTGTTTGGGGATAATGGCAATGCAGTATTGTGGACACATTGGTTGGTATGAGCATCTGTCATCTATCTCTTATGTGTACAATTCGGTGTCCTCCCATTTCCTAATGTTATCATGGTGGTCACAGATCCTTCTCCTATATCCCTCCCCTTACCCATGTCAGCATGTAGGCCCCAACTAGCCCGAAATTAATCCTTCCTCTTCTCTCCCCATCCCAGTAACCTACTAAGTGAGTTCCCTTTCCCAAGCAAACCCTTCTCTGTCTTTTTACAGTAATGGGCTCATACAGTACTTGTTTTTCTGTGATAGAATTATTTCACTCAGCATAAAGTCCTCCAGGTTCATCCACGTTGTGAGATGATTCATGTATCCCTCATTGCACTCTTTCTTTAATGTAGCATAGAATTCCATCGTGTGCATGTACAATAATTTGGTTATCCATTCATCTGTTGATGGGCATTTAGGTTGTTTCCATCTCTTTGCTATGGTGAATTGTGCTGCAATGAACATAGGTGTACAT
>NW_006922240.1:65365-66816 GCF_000298275.1 Orycteropus afer afer
AGCATAGGTGTCAACTCTTTTCTGAATATTTGATAGAATTCTCCAGTGAAGTCATCAGGGCCAGGGCTTTTCTTCGTGGGAAGTATTTTTTATGACCTCTTCAATTATTCATTTGTTATAGGTCTTTTCAAGTTGTCTATCTCTGAGTGGGATAGTTTAAGTAGGTCTTGTGATTCTAGAAACTTTTCCATTTCTTCTAGGTTCTCAAATCTGTTGGAGTAGTTTTAATAATATTTTCTCAGTATCTTTTTTATTTCAGTTGGTTCTGTTGTGATGACACCATTTTTGTTTATAATTCTTGTGATTTGAATCTTCCCTTCATTTTGTTTTGTTAGATCTGCCAATGGTTTACTGATTTTATTAATCTTTTAGAAGAACCAGCTTTTTGTTTTGTTGATTTTCTCTATTTCTTTCTTGTTTTCTGTTTCATTTATTTCTGCTCTGATATTTCTATTTCCTTACTTTTAGATACTGTAGGATTCTTTTGTTGTTCTATTTCTATTTGTTGGAGTTGATGAGTTAGAATGTTGATTTTGTTTCTTTCCTCTTTTTTGATGTATGCATTTATTGTTATAAACTGTCCTCCGAGTACTGCTTTCGCTGTGTCCCATGGGTTTTGGTATGATGTATCTTCATTCTCATTTGTTTCTAGGAATTTTTTTATTTCAGTTTTTATCTGTTCTGTTACCCAGTAGTTTTTTAGCAGTGAGTTGTTAATCTTCCATATGCTTGATTTTTTTTTCTTTGCTCTTCCTATTATTAATTTCTAATTTTATAGCATTGTGGTCTGAGAAGATGCTTTGCAGTATTTTGATGCTTTTGAATTTATTGAGGCTTGTTTTATGTCCTACCATATGGTCTATTCTGGAGAAAGATCCATGTGCACTGGAAAAGAATGTGAATTGTGCTTTTGTTGGATGAAATGCTCTGTATATGTCTTTGAGGTCAAGTTGGTTGATTGTATTGTTGAGTTCTTCTGTATCTTTGTTGACTTTCTTTCTAGTTGACCTGTCCCTCTTTGAAAGTGGTGTGTTACAGCCACAGTAATCAAAACTGCCTGGTATTGGTATAATGACAGACATATAGAGCAATGGAATAGAATTGAGAACACAGAAATACATCCATCGAGTTATGGTCAGCTGATCTTTGACAAAAGGCCAATATCCATTAAATGAGGAAGAGAATGTTTGTTTAATAAATGGTGCTGGCAAACCTGGATATCCATTTGCAGAAAAATGAAACAAGATCTGTACCTCACACCATGCACAAAAATCTACTCCAGATGGATCAAAGACTTAAATGTGAAACCTAAAACTATAAAGTTCCTCAAGGAAAAACTAGGTGCAAATTTAGGGGCCATAATATATGGCATAAATAAACTATCAAGCATAACCCAAAATTCACAAATATCAGAAGAGAAACTAGATGAATGGGACCTTCTAAAAATTAAA
>NW_006922240.1:66916-67393 GCF_000298275.1 Orycteropus afer afer
TTCTGAGGCAGTATTACTACGCAAGTAGATTGCCTCATCTTCCTTCTGACGAGTGGCTGTTGGGTTTGAATCTCCAGCCTTCTGGTTAGCAGTCAAATGCCTTATGCACTAAGCTACCAGACCTCCTCATTAGCTATTAGAGAGATGCAAATCAGAACAACAATGAGATACCATCTTGCTCAAGAACTAGTAGCAAGGTTCAACAAGACAGAAAATAACAAATGCTGGTGAGGATATGGAAAGATTGGGATCCTCATACACTACTGGTGGGACTGTTAAATGGTACAGCCACTGTGGAAGGCAGTATGGTGATACCTTAAAGAGTTGGAATGAGAAATACCACTTGACCCAGCCATTCCATTACTAGGTATATATCCTAAAGAAGTGAGAGCCATGACAAGAACAGACATATGCACACCCACGTTCATCACAGCACTATTTACAATAGCCAAAAGATGGAAACAACCTAGGTGTCCA
>NW_006922240.1:69566-70366 GCF_000298275.1 Orycteropus afer afer
TTTTCTTCTTTATTTTTGGTTTTGTGCTTATTAAACCCATATGTTTTCCTTCCTTCTCGATTTGCTTAGGGGGATTGTTAGTTTTCTCTGTGGTTACCTTGGACTATGTTCTTGTCTTTACATTTTTAGAACAGTGTGTACTGTGAAGACATTGTCCTGTTTTCCTCTCCATTTGGAAGTTTGTACCCAGAAGTTTTATTCCCTCTGATAGGTTAGTTGCTGTTGTTGTGTGCTGATTGACTTCCTTCATTTTTAGAGTACAATGTTTTATGGTCTTATTTTGAGTGTCTATTTCTGATATGGCTTTTTTGTTGATGCCATGTATCCTGGTTTCATTTATCTCTGTTGTGGGTTCTCTATTGGAAGAACTTCCTTAAGTATTTCTTGTAGGGTTGGTCTGGTTTTTACAAAATCCCTTAATATCGGTTTGTCTGAGAATGCCTTGATTTTGCATTCATATTTGATGGATAATTTGACTGGATATAAGATTCTCGGTTGGAAGTTCTTTTCCTTCAGTGTTTTATATATGCCATCTCATTGCCTTCTTGCTTGCATGGTTTCTGCTGAGTAATCGGAGCTCAGCCTAACTGTGATTACTATAATATTTCTTTTGTCCCGAGCAGCTCTCAAAATTTTTTCTTTGTCTTTGGTTTTGGAGAGTTTGATTATAATATGCCTTTGTGTTTTTCTCTTGGGATCTATCTTGTGTGGGGTTCTATGAGCTTCCTGGACAAATATATTTTCTTCTTTCATGATATGGGGCAAGTTTTCTGTTAGCAGATCTTCCATAATTTTCTCAG
>NW_006922240.1:70668-76195 GCF_000298275.1 Orycteropus afer afer
TTTTCTTCATACAGGCTGGTGTCCAGGGATTTGTCTTCTACTTGGGATATGTGTTCTTCAGCCAGTTCTAACCTACTCTTTTGTGCTTCTACTGTGTTGCGTAATTCTGTAATTTTGGTACTCATCTTTTGGATTTCTAACTGCTGTTTTTGTATGAGTTCTGATTGTGCATTAATCTTGTTATTTTTTTTCTTGTATGATTTTCCTGAGTTCTTCCAGGGAACTGTCTGTATTCTCCTTGTTTCTGTTTGGGATTTCCTTAGGCTGGGAGCTCTGGTAGCATAGTGGCTAAGACACTTGCCTGCTAACCAGACAGCTGGCGGTTGAAACCCACCAGCCACTCCTTGGAAGGAAGGTTGGGCAATCCTACTTCCGTAGTGATACTGCCTCGGAAACTCAAGGAGGGGTCGCACATAACAACAACAACAACTAGGCTCTTTCAAGGCTCCATAAACATATCTTCTAAATTCCTTCTCAGATAATTCCATTGCCTCCTCTTCCTCTGTGTTTAATGAGATCTTTGTTTGTGGTTTTGCTTCTAATGAATGCCTTGTCTTGTTTGTGTGTGTGTGTGTGTGTGTGTGTGATTTGAGGTTGCCTGTTGTTTCCTAGACATTTTGAGGTTGACTTTAACTGTTGGTTATGTATTGATTTGTTTTGTCTGGTTTTATGGTTTAATATTTTGAAAAGGTAAAGCTGGTGTATTTTATTTTTTTTAGTTATTAATTCAGGTATGCTGGATTACTCTGCAGTTTTCTTTGTGATGGTGGAATCACTGTGTGAAATGTGGATATGGGTTTCTGTTTGTCATAAAGAGGGTTTAGAGTTCAAACAGGGAGGTTTTATGTTGGATGAATGTGGTTTCTTCTATTGGATGATGAAGTTATTGGTGGAGAAGGTGGGAGCAGAAGAAGGAAAGCTCGCTGTTGCTAGGGGCGGTTTCTAGGGCTTTGAGCAGACTGCTACAGATGATGTTGTATTGTTATTTACAGGCCCACAGCTCAATTTCAGTAAAAGACTCCAGTTGTTAGGTGGTCGCCACTTTCCGCCAGGCTCAGACACATGCAAATACCCCCACTCTTGAGACCCTTTCACACCAAAAAGTTGATCAAAGGCAACTTTCTGGCTCCGTGATCCACTGTGGGGGTTTCTCTCTCTGCCCCTGCCTGCCTGCAGTGCCAGCCCAACCAGCCCAGACTGCAATCTACCTCAGGAGTTCCTCTGTGGGTCTACCCACCCACAGCACCAAAGATCCATTCAGTTTTAGTGACACTGGAGTTGGGAGAGTGACTGCTAGTAATCTGTGGTTCCAATACTACTGACAAAATCAAGTGCAGTCCTCTCATTGCCACTAAGCTGACCCAAGCCTACTCGGTGACCCTCTGTGGGCACACCTCCCCAGGCCCAACCTCCTGCAGCACCAGTTGACTCTCTGCTTGGGTTTCAGTTGTGCTGGACTTGCCTGTTTGCACCTAGTTGACCTAAGTTACTGATAAAATCAAGTGCAGAAGGTAGATCCTTGGGATGATTGCTGGTATGCTGGTGTGGTCACTTATATGTTGGTGTGGTGTGTCTTCTTTCTTAACTCAGGGAGGTCTTGGATGGCTATTCTCACCTTCCAGTCGCTCCCCCAAGGAAGTCTCTGATGGCCTTTCTCAGCTGCCTGTCAGTGCTCCACAGGATAGATCTTCTGATTTTGATATTTTTTTCCCCCTTGTACCTTTCTCCTTTCTAATTCTACTCCTCTGAGTTTGATGCACTCTGACTCAGTGAGCTGTTCAGAGCACCAGAATCCCTAATTCAAATTGCTGTACCTAGTTTTTCAAGCTAAGATGCTAGAGGGAAATAGCATGGTGAGTACTGGCAAGACTCCATTTTGAATTCCCAATAGACTTCTTAAAAAGAGCCCTTTTCTCGAGGACTTTTTCTACCGCTCTCCAAGGGCCCTCGAGGTACTTGCTCATTGATCTACCTGAAATAGGTATTTGTCTTAGGCTGGGTTCTCTAGAGAAGCAAAGCCAGTGAAGTGTGTGTCTGTCTCTCTGTGTGTATGTATGTGTATATATATATATATATATGTTGTTGTTATGTGCCATTGAGTCAGACTCGACTCATAGCGACCCCTCCTTGGGTTTCCGAGGCACTATCACTATGGAGGTAGATTGCCCCATCTTCCTTCTGAGGAGTGGCTGATGAGTTTGAACCACCAGCCTTCTGGTTAGCAGTCAAGTGCGTTAGGCACTATGCTACCAGCGCTTTTATACAAAATCAAGGAAATGAAATGTCTCATGCACCTGTAGAGTCTGGCAAGTTCCAAGACCAAGGGTCAGACCTCAGGTTGGAGACTTCTCCTGACTTACATAGCTGCAGGGGATGATGAACCCAAGTTCAGCAGGTCATACGGCAAGCTGTAGGCTTACAGGCTGTGAAGGCTGATTAATCCAAGGTCAGCAGTTAAGATGGCAGGCCACTGGCTCAAGTTAAAGAACCAGAGGTCAGATGATGACCAGCCAGATGTAAGATCTAGATTAGCCAAAAAGCCAGAGAGCTTTGTCAGAACATCCATATATATTGGATGCAGGCCACACCCCTGAGGAAACTCCCCTTCAACTGATTGGCTGTTCACAGCAGGTCTCATCTTTGAGGTGATTACACTACATCAGATGTCATCATGGGAGATGACTACATCATTACATAACTACTAAACTACATCATAACTACCAAACTACATCATAAACTCCAAAACACTGAGAATCATGACCCAGCCAAACTGACACACAACTTTAACCATCAAAGTATTTGCATGTTTTACTTAAGAGAGTTCACAGGCTTTGAACATATTACTCATTTTAATAGTAATGCTCATTGGTTTCTTACTTTTTCCTATGTGTAAATAACTTCATAGGGTGGTGGCACTCTGTCTTTACAACTAGTAACACGTTTTAGGTTAGTGTCCATTATGTATGAAACTGGATTGTGTCCTCCCAAACCCCCTGGTACCTGTGAACTTGATCTTGTTTATAAGTAGCGTCCTTGAAAATGTTATCAGTTAACATGAGGTCATACTGGAGTAAGTTGGGTCCTAATCCAATCTGAGTGACTCCTTATAAAAAGGGAGAAGAGACTGGGGGTGAGAGGGTGGACAGAGGATGTATACCAAGGAACACCTGGAGTTGCAAACCAAGGAACACCTGGAGCTACCAGAAGGTAGAATAGAAGCATGGACCAGATTCTCCCTCAAACCCTCAGAAGGAAGTAACATAGCTGACACCCAGGTATTGGACTCCCAACCTCCAGAACTGTAAGACAATACATTTCTGGTCTTATAAGACACCAAGTTTGTATTTATTATGGCATCCCTAGGAAACAAATACTGTGTCTGTGTTTATCTACTAGTATTTCGTAGAATCTAGCACTGGATTCAGTCCTCTTTTTCCTTTTACCAAAACCCTTAATCATTTGCAAAGTGGAAGCTTCGATGCTCTTGCTATCTTAATATCAAATAAACACAATATTTCCCTAAAAATGTACCATGGACCATATTCTGTTTTCCTTTCAGAAAAAGGCAAATCCCTCTAATTTGTGCAAACAAACTGTATAGTTATCTGACATCAGTGGATTGGTACTTTATTTATTTATTTTTATTTTCAGGTGAGGAAAAGAGAAATGAATAGAGCATCCAAATAAGCTTTATAAACTTCCTAAGAGACCATAAAACAAACTATAAAATTTTGGGACCAATCAGATCCACTCCATGATCACCTACTCTGTTCCTTATATACAGTTCTACCCCAGGGTTTTTGCACTGGGTATTCCCTCTGCCTCTCAGGCTTTTTATCCAGAAATTCACTTGACTAGCCCTGCTCATTCATTTCCTTCAGGTTTCTGCCCAAATGGTACCTTTTCAAAGAGGCCTTTTCTTACCATCCACTATAAATCACCCCTTACTCCCAGCCTTACCACTCCCTCTAGTTCTTACTTTGCTTTAGTTCTTTCCGTACCACTCATCCTCATCTGACTATTACATACAGATTAGCTTAGTCATTGGTGTGTATATGTATCTTTCCCACCAACAGATAAACTCTATGAGGGTTGAGTCTTGTCTGTTCACTGCTTGTAGCCTCAGCACCCAGCAGTGCCTGGTATATAGTAGACTATCAAACAATACGGAATATGTGAGTTAATGAATAAATGAATGTAGAAGTAAGGCTCAAATCACTTTCAAATGTTTATATAAGTTTTTCCCAGAATGCTTATGTGAGGATAGAAGTCATGAGCTATAAATCTACTGCCAACAAGTCAATTCTGACTAATACTGACCCTATAAGACAGAGTAGAGCTGGCCCATAGGGTTCCCAAGACTATAAATCTTTACAGAAGAAGACTGACTCTTCTTTCTTCTATGGAGTGTCTGGTGTGTTAAAACTGCTGACCTTTTGGTTAGCAGCTGAATACTTTAACCATTGTACCACCAGAACTCCTGCATGAGTTATAGTAGTCTGAAGAAAGATGAGACCTCTCCCCTTTTCTCAGTCTATGGAGATGGGTCCTCTTCACTGCTATTCCCAGACACCATGCAAAGGCTTGAAAAAAAAATAGTAAAAATGGTAAAAATCCTTTCACTTTAATTGGTAGAAAACTTTGTACCAAGTAGGTATAGCAGAAGCTCTCTGTTTCTGCCCACTCACTCAATGTTTGGATCTCTGTATTCATTATCAAACTCTGGAGTTTACCAGGAGGACCAAGTAAGACGTGAAACAAAAACAAAGCATTTCTTGCCTCAGTTACAAACATGATTTCCTCTGGAATATGCCACTAGCCATATGCACACGCCTTGCTTTCAATAATGCCAGTTTTTCACATATACAGACTAAAGAACAGCACTAAAGAGTGTGTATGAAACTAACACAAGAAACTTGCTGTTTTGTCAATTGCTGTCAAGTTGATTCCAACTCATGGTGACTCCAAGTGTGCAGAGCACAAAAGCCCCATAGAGTTTTCTACGGCTGTAAAGCATATTGTCAGGCCTGTCTTCTGAGGTGCCCCTGAGTGGGTTAGAACTGTCAACTTATTGGCTGGTAGTTGAGTGCTTAACTGTTTAACTGTTTGTGCCACCCAGGGACTCCTGTAAGAAACATAGGTACAGCAAAACTTGTGCCAATTTTTTTTTTTTGTTATGCTCAACAATTCCCCTAAAGGCCTTGTAAAATAGAAATACTCTTGTAGACCTGATTTAGTAATTAGCAAGTGTTCTTACCAGTAAGTTGCAATCACATACTTGTGATCTTTCCCAGTCTTACCCATTTTCTTGGAAAGTCTGATTCCAAATGTTCTGAAATCTGTTAGATCATAAGAACTGATCTACCTGAAGAGTTTTCAACCAGGATTTCTCAACTTGAGCATGAACAGACACTTTGCTAAAAAAGATAGACAGGCAGCCAACAAACACATGAGCAAATGCTCACGATCATTACCTATTAGAGAGATGGAAATCAAAACAACAATGAGATAGCATCTCACCCCAGCA
>NW_006922240.1:77027-77564 GCF_000298275.1 Orycteropus afer afer
AGGATAGATTTGGCTGAAGATAATCTTACATATGCACTTGTGCTACAAAATTAGCCACATACATTACAGAAGCAACAGAAGACAGAGTTGGAGTAGCTTCTCAGAGACAACTAGAAACCTTGAGAGATAGAATCATCAGGCCTTCAGGCTCAGGACCATAGTCTCGGGGGACATCATGCTCAACTGGCACAACATAGTACATAACAATCTTGTTCTGCATGCTACTTTGGTGAGTAGTGATTGGGGTCTTAAAAGCTTTCGAGCAGCCATTGAAGATGCAACTATTGGTCTCATCTTGTCTGAAGCAAACAAGGGTGAAGAAAATCAAAGTCATATGGAAACAATTAGTCCAAAGATAAGGTGGACCACGAGGACCTCAGCCTTCACAACACCGAGACCAGAACTAGACAGTGCCCGGCTACCGATGTCAACGACTCAGAAAGGGATCAAATCAGGAGATCCTGCATAGAGTGGGAGGAAAAATGTGGAACAAAATTAAAAAACTCAAAAATGACCAAAATTACTGGTCGGGTAGTG
>NW_006922240.1:77788-78526 GCF_000298275.1 Orycteropus afer afer
GAGGAGAGTTTTTTTATGATTAGGGATGGTAATCAGGGATGTGAAATAGAACACACATGAGCTATTGAAAGTAAAACAAATCTGCTTTGTAATTTTGCACGCCAAGCGCAACAACAACAACAACAAAAATTGGGGGCAGGACAATTCTTTGCTATGTGAAGCTGTTCTATGCATGTTAGAATGTTTAGCTGCATCCCTGGCCTCTACCTTCTAGATGCCACTAGCACCCCTCCCCTCAATTGTGACAACCACAAATATCTCCAGATACTGACAAATTTCCCCTGTAAGGGAAATTGCCCTGGTTGAGAATCACAGAGTTAAACTAAGACAGCCTCTCAGGGGTTCTGATTCAATAGACTTGGGTTAAAAATAAACGAACAAAAATATTTGTTGTCACTGGGATGATCCCCACTCATTGTGGCCCTACAGGGCAAGGTAGAACTGCCCCATAGGGTTTCCAAGTCTGTAGTCTTTACGGAAGCAGACTGCCACATCTTTCTCTCTCAGAGAAGGCTGGGGGGTTTAAACCGCTGACATTTTAGGTAGCAGCTGAGCACTTAACCACTGTGCCATCAGGGCTCCTCAGGTCTACATTGGGACCTGGGAATAAGTATTTGCAAACAGCTCCCCAGGTATGAAGGAGAATGCACCAGAGTTGGGAACCTCTGCCCAATTTATTCTCCCTGCTGATGACAAGATGTTCTTTACTCTGTGATCCTGGCACAGATCCAGTTTTCA
>NW_006922240.1:78708-79386 GCF_000298275.1 Orycteropus afer afer
TTTTTCCCTTTTCCTGAGATGAGAGACATTGACTCTGACACAAGCCAAATTGTCAAGTGACAAAGATCGGAAGCAGTCTAGTCTCACTCATGAAATGAAGAAATAAATAGAAACAGAAGCATGTGCTTTTACCACTCTCTGGGCACCTGGGCACTCTGATGGATACTGCAGGGGAGACCTGGGACTTTTGCAGTAAAAAACCAAACCAAACTCACCGCTGTCGAGTTGGATTTGACTCATAGTGACCCCTCCTTGGATTCCCTAGGCGGTGTCACTACGAAAGTAGATTGCCCAATCTTCCTTCCGAGGAGAGGTTAGGTGGGTTTGAACTGCCAGCCTTCTGGTTAACAGTCAAATGTCTTAGTCACTATGCTACCAGGGCACCAGCAGTAAAGACAGTGCTAAGAATAAACGCCCAGAGTCTTCGGGAGGGATTTAGGTGCAGTGTCCGAGAAAGTGAGCAACCGATGGTCCATTGAGGAAAGAATCTTAAAACGAGAATGACAGCTGAGAAGGCATGCGTCTAGCATTTCACTTGTTACCTATTCATTCTGATGTGGCTGTTTCTAAGGCCTTCCTTCCATTCTTTTTTTTTTTTTTTTTGATTTGGATGAAAATTTACAGAGCAAAAACACCTTCCATGCAGCAGTTCACATACACTTTGTCTCATGACATTGA
>NW_006922240.1:79666-80291 GCF_000298275.1 Orycteropus afer afer
CTATCGAGGATCTCCTACATAGATCCTCTTCCAAGTGGTTGACAGTAGTAGCCAGGCACTATCTAGTTCTTCTGGTCTCATAGTCATATAGGCTAGTGATCGGACGGTGTACCAGTCGCTAGGACTAACTGTTTCCATGAATTTTTGGTTTTCTTCATTCTTCTTTGCTCTGGATGAGGAGAGACCCATCGTTGCATCTAAATGGCAGCTTGCAAGCTTTTAAGATCCCAGTCGCTACTTGATACAGTAGGAGGTGGAACAATGTTTTGTGTAGTATGTTATTTCAAATGAGCTTAATGTCCTATGTGCCTATGGTCCCAAGCCCACCAGTTCAACTACTTGGTCCCTCTGGGTAGCTGGCTGTGACCAAGCAGTGACTACAGCCTTGCCCCTTGTCAGCTCCGCTATACACCTGGAATTCACATCATACACATAAAGTTATAGGATCATTGTCTGCCAACCCTATACATGTTCTTGGGTACACTTCCTACTTCATAGATATACTTAATAGTTCAGCCTGTCCACCCAACTATCCACCCATATACCCATGTTTGCCTTCACTGACAACGTTGTACTATATGTGTAAAAGGGTTCATCTTTGTTGTCTGTACTTCCCACGTACCTC
>NW_006922240.1:81734-82655 GCF_000298275.1 Orycteropus afer afer
TTTTCTATGTTTTGATATAGCTTAAGTAGGATTGGTGTCAGTTCTTTTCTGAATGTGTGGTAGAATTCTCCAGTGAAACCGTCTGGGCCAGAACTTTTTTAGTTGGTAATTTTTTGATGACCGTTTCAACTTCTTTTGTGATGTTTCTTTTTCTTTTCCACATCAGTCTGTGTTAGTTTAGGTAAGTGGTGTGTTTCTAGAAATCTGTCCATTTGTTCCAGATTTTCACATTTGTTGGAGTACAGGTCTTCATAGTATCCTGATATTATCCTTTTTATTTCAGTTGGTTCTGTTGTGATGTCACATGTTTCGTTTCTTATTCGTGTTATTTGTATTCTCTCCCTCTTTTCTTTTGTTAAATTTGCCAGTGGTTTGTCAATTTTATCAATCTTTTTTTAAAAAAAAAAACAACTTCTGGTCTTTTTAATTTTTTCTATTACCCTTCTATTTTCTGTTTCATTGATTTCTGCTCAAATCTTTATTATTTCCTTTTTTTCTGGTGACTGTGGGCTTTTCTTGTTCTTCTAATTGTTGGAGATGTTGGTTTAAATGTTGATTTGGGCTCTTTCTTCTTTTTTGATGTGTTCATGTATTGGTATAAATTGGCCTCTGATCACTGTGTCCCAAAGACTTTGGAATGTTGTGTTTTCATTCAAGTTTGATTCAAGGAATTTTCAAATTTCAATTTTTTTTTCTTTTCTTACCCAGTCTTTCTCAAGGAGGGTATCGTTCAGTTTCCATGTGTTTTCTCTTTTTCTGTTGATTTTCCTATTGTTGATTTCTAATTTGATAGCATTATGATCTGAGAAGATGCTTTGCAGTATTTTAATGTTTCAAATTTATGAAGGTTTGCTTTATGGCCTAACATATGGTCTATCATGGAAAATGTTCCATGTGCCCTGGAGAAGAATATATATTGTG
>NW_006922240.1:82755-83294 GCF_000298275.1 Orycteropus afer afer
ATCTTATATCCTGCCACAATGCTAAATCTCTCAATTAGTTCCAGTAGATTTTTGACTGAGTCTCTTGGGTTTTCTAGGTATAGGATCATATCCTCCCTTACCAATTTGGATGCCTTTGATTTCCCTTTCTTGCCTTATGGGCCTGGCTAGGACTTCCAGTACAATGTTGAATAGAAATGGTGATAGCATACATCCTTGTCTGGTTCTTGTTCTCAAGAAGAATGGTTTCAGTCTTTCTCCATTGAGAATAATGTTGGATGTTTGTTTTGTATGTTTTTGTTGTTGATATTTGCCATCAAGTAGGCCCCGACTCATAGCGACCCCTCCTTGGGTTTCCCAGGCAGTATCACAACAGAAGTAGGATTGCCCAACCTTCCTTCCAAGGAGTGACTGGTGGGTGTGAATCGCCAGCCTTCTGGTTAGCAGTCAACTGCATTAGGCACTATGCTAGATGCCCTTTATTATGTTGAGGAATGTCCCTTCTATTCCTATTTTGCTGAGAGTTTTGATCAGGAATGGGTGTTGGATTTTATCAAATG
>NW_006922240.1:89014-90096 GCF_000298275.1 Orycteropus afer afer
TGCTGCTTTCAGGATTCTGTCTTTGTCTTTGATTTTGGTGAGTTTCATGATGATATGTCTCAGTGATTTTCTTTTGAGGTTTATCCTGTTTGGGGTTCATTGGACTTCCTGAATGGATATATTCTCCTCTTTCATCATATAAGGGAAGTTCTCCTCCAGCTAATCTTGGACAATTTTCTCAGTGATTTTATTTTTCTCTTCCTGTTCTGGAATCCCAATGACACATAGATTATTTTTTTTTTTTATGGTATCTTATGTAAACCTTAGGCTTTCTTCATTTTTTTTTTTTTTCTGATTGATCCCTTTCCAAAGAAGTATTCAGGTATGTGTCTTCAATCTCATTAATTCTGTCTTCCATTGCATCAATTCTTCTCCTTTGCCCTTCCAATGTGTTATCTATTTCTGACAGTTTAGTATTAATCTTCTGTATTTCTGTCTGTAGATTTGGAATCATTTCTAATTTTTCATTAATTTTTTTCACTTTGTTCTTGTATTTTCTTCCAAAATTCTTCTATTTTTTTTTTTTTCTGTGTTTTCTCTGGTCTGTCTCTCAATCCTTTGAAGATACCTAAATATAATTCTTTTGAATTCCTTATCAGAGAGTTCCAATGCTGCTTCTTCCTCAGGGATGTGTTCTGGGTCTCTATCCTGCTCCCTTGTTTCTACCACTTTATCTTGCTTCTTTGTGTGGACTGTGATGGTCTGTTGTCTCCGATATATCTTGGTGTTGTATTTAGATCTCTGTTAACTGTTTGTGAAGAGCAGCAAAGGGTGATTCAGGCTCTTCTTCATGGTTTTTTATCAATGTCCCATTGTTGGAGAAGGAGGTGGTGGTTCTCGCTCAGTAAGTGAAGTTGCAGGAGGTGTCAGTGTAGTTGTATCTTATGGGGACTGTTGCTGTCTCCCACTCAGTTAGAGAAAAATTACAATTGAATAATCATCAAAAAACTAAAAGCACATAGACAAAAAACACACCATGTAATCACACAGGAACAGTAACCAAAAAAGAAAAAAGGGAGAAAAGAAAAGAAAAACAAACAAACAAACAAAAAACAAAACAAGAAAACCTGCAATATCTGGGG
>NW_006922240.1:90707-94087 GCF_000298275.1 Orycteropus afer afer
GAGAGCGCTGTCTCTTTAAATATCCAAAATGGTCAAGTCACTTGTAAACATTCAAAATGGCGGCACCCTCCGGACAGGCAAAAGTCCACAGCTCAGCCCGCCCTCCTCTTCACTGCTTCTCCTTTTATTCCCCAGCCACCTGAGCAGTCCCCTGTGCAGTCCCTGTCTAGCAGGGCTGATTTTTAGGTTAATTCTTGTGTCCTACCACCATTCGGGACTCTCCAAGCTGTCTGTGCCATCAGGATCGCTCAGGATTGCTGCCAGACCGCAGGTCCATCTGTCTCCTTTTTTGGTATTTTCATGCAAATTTTTCTGATAGTTGGGGTTTAGTCCACTTCTATATCCTTCCCTTCAAGGCTCAAGGGTTCAGGATTATCTTCTGTGTCTGTGTTAACTGGTTCCTCTTTTCTTTGTTGAAGAGGGTCTATGTAGACTTTCTGCCTATTCCATCATCTTAGCGAGTCCTCCTTTCTTCCATTCTTGCAGGGCCCTAAATCATGGCCATTTATTTTCCATCTCCAAGAGTAGGTTATCAGAGATAGCATTACGGAATGTAGGATTTATATACAGCTAAACCAGTAAACCAGTTGCCATCAAGTCAAAGCAGAACTGTGCTCTGTAGGATTTTCAACGGCTGATTTTGGGGAAGTAGATTCCCATCCCTTTCTTCTGAGGTGCCTCTTGATGGACTAGAAAGTCCAAACTTTTGACTAGTAGACGAGTTTTTTACCCATTTGCACCATTCAAGGAATCCCCATACACAGCTAGATCATCCTCATGTATAATGCTTCCCTTTTCTTTTCTTGTAAAGCTGTTTGATGATATTTCTACTTATATTGAACCATATGAAACAGCTTTTTTTGTACATAAAACACAATAGATGATTGTCAGTTTCCTATACAGCATCCTAGCCTTTCCTCTGTCTCCCCCTACCCCCAACTCCCTTCTTTCTCTCCATCGGTTCTATGGAAGCACATGCATTTTACCCAGAATTCTAGCTGTGAAGGTCAATAGATATTACTGAGGAAAATTTAGAAAAAAAAAAAAAGAGGTTTCCAAATTTCAATAACTGTTGATTTGAAATCCCACTGATGCACTTCCTATCTGTGGAGGGGCAGTTACGTGGTCCAGCCTCACTAAAGCCAGGTGAAATTCTTGATCCTACCAAATAGACCAGTTCTGAGGAGAAATGTGAGTTTGTTTGTGTCACCATGCCTACATTTGAAACGTGTTGCAGTTTTCTTTATTTGGGCTCTTGGTTTCAAGAGAGGCTTTTTTCAGTTGTGGGCAAGTAGTATTAGAGGATTATTCATAGAGTAGTGACTTTAAAACTCTAGGGGGTAAACATCTTGACATATCTACTGACCAATAAAGCAAATCTGGATGAACAAGATCTGTTGTTGTTCTGTCCCACAATCAGCCCAGTTGCCTGGCGTTCACTTTTCCATCCAAGTTTGCCTTCTGGCTTAGAGCTGGGCTCTTGGAGTGTCTTTGTGAACTTGTGCAAATGGGCTTTGTTGACTGCCCTTTCCCTGTTGACTAACCCCAACTCTGTTTCCTGGATTACAAATGAAATTTGCCACATTCTCATGGATATCACACCTCCAGTCACAAAACCTTTGTTTCTCTGTGTATCACATGTTTTCTTCCTCTCTCTGTCCTCTCTCTCCATCTCTTTATCCATTATGCACACACAGGTGTGCACTCTCATATGGCTCAGATATCAATGTTTTCAGTAACTTATATTTCTAGAGAAGAGTAATGATTACACGACTACTCCAAAATAAATATGGTTGACGTTTTAGTGCATGCCTTAGAATGTTCTAATGCATGTGCGTTGCATTGGGCTCATACTGTGTACAATATTGCAACATGATGTATTCCTGAAAATTATTTTTAGAGCATTTTTCCACCATTTAATAGTCTTTGGAAAGTTGCTTTTTAATATATGCATGATATTCCATGATTTTATGTGTAGGTATGCACATATATAATATATATTATATATATATATTTGCATATGTGTATGGTCTATCCATTTCTGTATTATTAATAACTTACATTATTTCTAATTGTTTGAAAATTACAAATGATGTAGCCATGTACGTCCTTTTATATATCTTTCATTGTACCTCTCATTATTTCATCAGAATAAATTTCTAGATGTATTTCATGGATGGAGGTTATGACCCTTGTCAAAACTCTTGATGTATATATCCAAATCACCTCCTAGAAAGTTGGTATCAATTAATTTCCCGACCATCACCATAAAGAGGCACTTCTTTGTCTGTGTTTATCCAATTTGATTGGGAGAAAATATCTTACATAAATATGCCTTCATTGATTTCTAGAAGAACCAAATTTTTTCCTATTTGTATTTATTTAGTGAATTGTTCATGTCTGAACTTTATCCTAAGAGCAACAGTAAGGCACTGAAGGTTTTTAACTAAGATAGTGACAAGATTTAGATTAGCATTTTTGAAAGCCCATTCTGATAGTAGGAGAATGGATGAGACTTTAAACAGGGGAATGAGTTAGAAGGCTGTTTAGGAAATGATGATCACCTACCCTAAAGTAATGGTAATCAGACTGGAAAAAACCAGATAGATTCAAGGGCTATTTAGGAGGTATAATAGACAAAGTATTTACTGGACATGGGTGATCAGGGCGAGGAACTAATCCAGGGTTTCTCAACCTTGGTATTATTGACATTTGAGGCTTAATAATTCTTTATTTTGGGAGGCTAACTTGTGCATTGTAGGATGTTCACATGCATTCTTCTCTTCTACTCACTCGATACTAGTAACAATCCTCCAGTTTTCACAACCAGAAATGTGTCCAGACATTGCCATGTGTCCTGGGGTGCACACTTGCCCCTGGTTGAGAATCACTCAACTAATGAATGATTACATCTAAGAATTGTCTTCGGGTAACCCAGAAAGGTAACATGGGAAAAGGAGCCAGTTTCAGTGGTGAGGAAAGGTGTGATCACCATTCAGTTTTGGACATGTTGATTTTGAACTACTTGTAGGCAGGACAGTAGTAGGCAATTATATTAGTTCAAGCTCCAAAGATCTGACCTGTAGATAAAGATTTGGGAGTGAATGACATATTGTTGTAGGTGCCGTCAAGTCATTTCTGACTCATAGTGACCCCATGCACAGCAGAACAAAACACTGCACAGTCTTGCACCAGCTCCATGATCTTTGCTATACTTGAGCCCATTGTCGCAGCAACTGTATCAATCCATCTTGTTGAAGGCCTTCCCCTCTTTCTACAATCCTCCACCTTACCAAGCATGCTCCAGGGAATGGTCCCTTCTGACAACATGACCAAAGTAGGTGAAATGAAGTCTGGCCACCCTCACTTTCAAGGAGCAT
>NW_006922240.1:95498-100644 GCF_000298275.1 Orycteropus afer afer
GCTCAAGGGCAAGTTTCAGAGTCTCTTCTCTCATTCAGTTTGGTCTTCTCTTCTTTTCTCGTCTTTTTAGTGGCCTGTTGCTTTCTTCATGGGTGATGTTCTTGATGTCATCCCACAGTTCTTCTAGTTTTTGTACATTGGTGTTCAATGCATCAAATCTATTCTTTACATGGTCTCTAAATTCAGGAGAGATATATTCAAGATCATATTTTGACTCTTGTGGACTTTTTAAAAATTGTTTTCAACTTCCACTTGAACTTGGATATGAGCAGTTGATGATCTGTTCCACAATCATCTCCTGGCCTGGTTTTGGCTGAAGATATTGAGCTTTTCCATTGCCTCTTGCCACAGATGTAATCAATCTGATTCTTGTGTGTTCCATCTGGTGAAGTCCACATGTACAGTCACCATTTGTGTTGTTGTTAAAAGGGATTTGCAATGAATAAGTCATTGGTTTTGCACAATTCTGCCATTCCAGCATTTTTTCTGTCACCAGGGCCAAATTTTCCAACTACCCGTGATTCTTCTTTGTTTCCAACTTTTGCATTCCAGTCACCAGTGATAATTAACACATCCTGATTGTATGTTCAATCAACTTCAGACTAAAAGTTGATAAAAATCTTCAATTTACTCACCTTTGGCTTTGGTGGTGGGTGCATAAATTTGAATAATAGTCATATTAATGGGTCTTCCTTGTAGGCATATGGATATCATCCTATCATTGACAGCATTATATTTCAGGACTGATCTTGAAACATCCTTTGATGATGAATGCCACACCATTCCTCTTCAAACTGTCTTTCCTGGCATAGTAGATCATATGGTTTTCTGATTCAAAATGGCCAAAATCAGTCCATTTCAGCTCAGTAATGCCCAGGATATCAATCTTTATGCATTCTATCTCATTTTTTACAACTTTCAGTTTTCCTCGATTCATACTTTGTACATTTCATGTTCAGATTATTAATGGAAGTTTGCAGCTGTTTCTTCTCAATTTGAGTGGTGCCATGTCAGCAAATGGAGGTCTTGAAAGCTTTACCTTATCCATAAGAGTAAGGCTGGTTTTGCTCTGATGATGTAGCTCTTTCCCAGTTCTATTTTGAAAGCCTTCTAACCTAAGTGACTCATCTTCCTCCTCTGTGTTGGACAATGTTTCCAGACTATTCATAGAGTTATGAATCAGACAATGTTTCTCTGCTATTCATAAGGTTTTCCTTGGCCAATTCTTTGGCAAGTGGATGGCCTCTTCCCTCTTCCTAGTCTGTCTCAGTCTGTAAGCTGGGCTGATACCTGTGCATCATGTGCACCTCGCTGGGTTTGGAACACCAGTGGCACAGCCTCAAGACTCACAGCGACACATCACCACAGTAGGACAAATCGACAGACCTCTCCAACCTCTCCTTACCTGGATCTCTGCGGTTGACTCCTTGCTCTGTCCCATTCCCACTCACCTTTTCCTCTCCTTTCTCCCACTTTCCCACCTTGCTTCTTTGTGGCATGGCCTGCGTTCCCTCCCCTCACCTGCAGCTGACTCCTCCGAATGGTATATAGATGACGATTAATGAGAATGAGAATGAGTAAAATGAGAAAGGAAGAGAGATTGGGGACAGAAAGAATATGAGGGTGATCATCACTTAAGAAAGAAGAGTTCACAAAAGGGGTTGAATTGTGAGAGAAGGAGGAGGAAAATCAGAAGAGTGTGATGTCATGCAGAGCAAGGGAAGCCACTTAGAAGTTAGCAGAAGCATTTAAGCAAGTGAAATGTTGTGAGAGGTCAATTAAAATAAGGACTGAGAGATGGCCACTGGATTTAGTAGCCAGGAAGTTTGTGATCATCTTGGCAATAGTGGTTTCAGTCAAATGTTGCAGTTAGAAGCCAGATTGAAGTTGGCTGAGTGGTGAATGAGAGGTGAAGAAGTAAAAGCAGAGAGTATGAACAAAAATGCTTTAAGTTTTGCTTGCAAAGAGAACATAGAGATAGGGTAGTAAATAGATAATGAGGTGAGTGGAGGCAGGTTGCTTTTATTGATTTTTATATTTTAAATTAAACATTTTATTTTTATATGATTGTAGATTAACAGGCAGTGTAAGAAATAATACAAAGCAATCTTATGTATCTTTACTCATTTTTCCCAATGAAATATTTTGCAAAACTATTATATAATATCACAACCAGGATACTAACACCGATGCAATCCATCAATCTTATTCAAATTTCTACAATTTTCTTTGGCCTTCTGTGTGTATGTGTATTTAGTTCTATGCAATTTTACTACATATATGTAGATTCATATATCCACCATTACAGTCAAGATACGTAAGTGTTCCATCATCACAAGGATCCCTCCTGTTCCTTCCCATTCCCCTATCCTGACCTTAACCGCTGGGTATTCTGTTCTTCATTTTTATGTTTTTGTCATGTCAAAAACAGTATGTAAATGGAATCATACAGTACATAACCTTTTGGGATTGGCTTTTTTTTGCTCAGGAGAATTCCCTGGAGATGTATCCATGTTATTGTGTGTATTAATAGTTAATTTATTTTTGTTACTGGGTATTATTGCATGGTATGGATGTGCCATAATTTATCCATTCATCCATTAAAGGACATCTGGGTTGTTTCAAATTTTTGCCTTTCACAAATAAAACTGCAATAAATATTAGTGTGACAGGTTTTTGTGTAAGCACAAATTTTAATTTCATTGGGATAAATGCCCACAAATGAAATTGCTGAGTCTTATTATATTTGTATGTTTAATTTTATAAGAAGATATCAAGCTGTTCTCTAGAGTGGCTATAACATTTTACACTTCCAGTAGCAACATATGAATGATTTAGTTTTTCCAAGTCTTCACCAGCATTTAATGCTGCCACTGTTTTTTAATTTTAGACATTCTAATAGGGGTTAGTGACATCTCAATTTCATTCTAATTTGCATTTCCCTAATGACAAATTATTTTTGACACATTTTCACATAATTATTTGCCATCACCATATCCTCTTCGATAAAATGTCTACTTCTGTCTTTTTCTCATTTTCCAATTGAATTATTTGTTTGTTTTACTGTTGGGTTTTGAGAGTTCTTTATGTATTCTGGATACTAGTTCTTTGTCAGATATGTAGTTTTCAAGTATTCTCTCCAGGTCTATAGTTTGTCTTTTCATGTTTTCTCAGAGTCTTTTTTTAGAGCAAAAGTTTTTAACTTTTTCAGGTCCAGTTTATCAATTTTTCCTATTATGGATCATGCTTTTGGTGTCAATTCTGAAATCTCTTCACCTAGCCGTACATCACAAAGATTTTCTCCTATGTACTTCTTAAAAGTTTGGTAGTTTTACGTTTTGTTTTAAAATCCATGATTCATTTTGAGTTAATTTTTGTGTGAGGTATGAGGTTTTGGTCAAAGTTCATTCCTTTGCCTATGGATGTCCAATTCTCTAGCACCACTTTTTGAAAAAGCTTTCCAATTTTTTAAGATGCAAAAGATGTGAGCATTTAAAATTGCTGATGGAAAGGAGCCATTATAAAGATGAGGTCAAAGATGTAGAAATATAGGAGTACTAGAGGGCACAAGGCACTTGAGAAGGTGAGAGGAAATGGGGTCCAGTTTCAGTACTTTAGGTGTGATATGTGACAAGTGCCAGGAAAAGAAGGATTTTCATTGTCACGTTTTCTTCTTGTCAGAATCATTTGGGATTATGGGGATTATAGTTAGCATTGCAACCTTAAGAACTTCACAATACTTTTGATTCATCTTTCCTTCTCAAATCTCATGCTATAGCATCATGTCAGTCTTTTACCTGAATCTCATTAGGGTCAATAAATTAAATCCAGTGGTTATTTATTTAGCAACAGTTTATGCTTGGTATGTACTAGGTTATGAGGGAGATGCCATGCAAGACATGATTCTTCTCTTGAGGGATATATAATCAAGTTGAGAAAGCTGAAAACATTGAAATAAGTCAAGGAAATGCTAAAGACAGGTCCTCAGTTCCTTACCCAAAATATTTAGGGCTGGTACTTCAGGATTCAGGACTTTATTTCTGATTTTAGAAAAATAATATGTTTGTAGACTGTATAATATGAAATGACTCTAGAAGGATAGGACCATGGCACCCAATAATCAAACTGTCTATCTATCTATCTATCTATTGATCTATCGATCTATCACCTATCTATATCTATGTATCTATCTATCTATCATGTACCATCTATCTATATCTATCTATCTATCTTCTGTTATCTATCTGTCATCTATCTACATAACTGGAATAAATGAGGACTATAAATACATCAGGCTTGTTGCCAAATGAGTTTGGACCAAACTTAAGGGAAAAAAAAGATTCTTTTTTGGAAATTCTTGGATTTCAGTATTGTGGAAAGGGATTGTGGACTTTTTCATGAGTACTAACTATACATGAAAAAGAAATGAATATTAACATTATAGGTAGAAATGTCTCCATTTTTTTCAGTCATAGAACCTGAGACTCAAACCACTGTGGTAACTTGTTCAAACGCATACAGCTCTGCAGCACCTGCAAACCTGTAAGAAATGCAAATCTCAGGTGCCACCCATACTAACTGAATAAAAAACTCTTGCGTTGGGGCCCTGTAATCATGTCTCCATAGGAGCCCTGGTGGAAAAATGTTTAAACACTCAGCTACTAACTGAAAAATCAGTGATTACAAGCTGCTCTACAGGAGAAAAGACCTGGTGAAAGGCTCCCATGAAGATTACAGCCTCAGGAGCTTGGTGGGGGCAGTTCTACTTTGTTACATGTGGGTCACTAGGAGTTGGGATCTACCAGACAACACACAACAACAATCAGGTTCCTAGGTGGCGCAAATGGTTTCTCCTTGACTACTAACCTAAAGTTGATGGTTGGAAGCCAACCAGTGGTGCCAGTGGTACCGTGGAAAGAAAGGCCTGGTGATCTGCTTTTGTTAAGATTACAACCAAGAAAACCCTGGGGAGCAGTTCTATTCTGTAAGACATAGAGCTGACAACTAACAACCACTCTTGTTTTAACCATCCCTCCAGGGGTTTCTCATGCACTCTAAAGTTTTGAGAACCACCAACTTTGCAGGTAGGTGATAGAGAACCAGGATTTAAATCGATATTTTTGACTCAAAACTTTTTGATGATGTC
>NW_006922240.1:101374-103016 GCF_000298275.1 Orycteropus afer afer
AAGGAGTATTCCAACTGCACTTCTTCCAGGACAGATTTGTTAGTTTTTTTTTTTTTGTTGTTGTTGTTGTTCTTTTATTTATTTTATTTTAAGAGCTTGTTTTACACTCGTCATGCATACATTTAGTTTCATTCCCCATTCACCATGTCCAACCCTAACCCAGTCTCCTCCCTTCCCTACCCTGCAACCCTCCCTTTGCACCCCTCATAATTATGCACTCCTGTTTGTCCTGCATTTCCTCAGTTTGAATATTGGTCCTTTGGTGTCCCATGTCTATTGCTTTAATGGATGTATTACCACTGAGTGTGTGAGTGCGGCATCCTGAGTTGAGTGGTCTGCGTGTACATCTTGTTAACTATTGGGCTGAGAGCCCGCCCCTGGAGGTGAGTTTTATTCTAAGCACCGAATGTATTTCAGGGCCATAGTATTGGGAGTCTCACCAGATTTCATCTGACCAGTAAGGGATTTGTTAGTTCTTTTAGCAGTCCACGGTACTTTCAGTATTCTTAACCAACACCACAACTCAAAAGCATCAACTCTTCTCCAGTTTTCCTTATTCATTGTCTAGCTCTCACATGCATATGTTGTTGTTGTTGTTGTTAGGTGCCATCGAATCATTTCTGACCCATAGCAGCCTTCTGTACAACAGAACGAAATACTGCCTGGTCCTGTGTCATCCTCATGATCCCTGCTATACCTGAGCCCATCGTTGTAGCCACTAGATCAATCCGTCTTGTTGAGGACCTCCCCTTGTTTTGCTGACCTTCCACTTTACAAAGCATGATATCCTTCTCCAGAGAATGATCCTTTCTGACAGCATGACCAAAGTAGGTGAGACAAAGACTGGCCATTCTCGCTTCCAAGGAGCATTCTGGCTGCACTTCTTCCAGGACAGATTAGTCAGTTCTTTCGGCAGTCCATGTACTCTCAGTATTCTTTGCCAACACCACAATTCAGAAGCATCAACTGTTCTTCGGTCTTCCTTATTAATTTTCCAGCTCTCACATGCATATGAGGTGATTGAAAATGCCATGGCTTGGGTTAAGCTTACCTTAGTCTTCAAGGAGATATCTTTGCTCTTCAGCACTTGAAAGAGGTCTTTTGCAGCAGATTTGCCCAATGTTGTCGATGTCTTGACTCCTGCTTTCACGGGTGTTGATCATAGAATCAAGTAATATGAAGTCTTTGACATCTTCAATCTTTTCTCCTCTTATCGTGATTCTGCTTATTGTTCCAGTTATGAGGATTTTTGTTTTCTTTATATTGAAGTGTAATCCTTACTGCAGACTCTAGTCTTTAATCTTCATCAGTAAATGCTTCAAGTCATCCTCACTTTCAGCAAGGAAAGTTGTGTCGTCTGTGTATCACAAGTTGTTAATGAGCCTTCTTCCAATCCTGATGCCATGTTATTCTTCATATATAATTCAGCTTCTCAGATTATTTGTTCAGCATACAGATTGAATAAGTATGGTGAAAAGATACAATCCTGATGCAATCCCTTCCTGATTTTAAACCATGCAGCATCCCCTTGTTCTGTTTGAACGACAACTTCCTGGTCTATGTACAGGTTCCTCACGAGCATAATTAAGTGTTCTGGAATTCCCATTCTTCTCAATGTTATCCATAATTTGTTATGATCCAC
>NW_006922240.1:107800-109592 GCF_000298275.1 Orycteropus afer afer
CCAGCCTTCTGGTTAGCAGTCAAGTGCTTTACAGAGTATGTGGGTGCATCATCCTGGTTGAGTGGTCTGTGTGTACATCTTGTTAACTATTAGGCTGAGAGCCCATCTCTGGGGGTGAGTTTTATTCCAGGTGCAGAATGTATTCCAGGGCCATAGTATTGGGAATCTCACCAGATTTAATCTCACCAGTAATTCTGGTCATTATTGAGTTTTTGGATTTTGTTCCACATTTTCCCTCCCACTGTATCCAGGGTTTCCAGATTTGATCCTGAGTGGCTGGCATTGGTAGCCGGGCACCATCTAGTTCTTCTGGTCTTGAGGGCCATTGTGTCCTAGGGATGATTGCTTCCAAATGCCCTTTTGTGTGTGTGTGTGTGTGTGTGTGTGTTCTTCTTCGCTTCTGACACTAGGAGACCATTATTTGCATCTTACATGGCCGCTTGAAAGCTTTTAAGGCCTCAGTTGCTAGTCACCAATTTAGGATGTGCAGCAAGGCTTTTACATATTTTGTTGTGCCAATTCAGTCTGGGGTCCCCCAGTACAATGGTCCTGAGATGGTAGATCTATTGGATCTCTCTCCCATAGTGTCTGGTTATCTGTGAGGGATTACTCTGTGTCTGTCTTCTATTGTTTCTGTAAGGATTGCAGGTATTTTGTATCACTGGTGTCTGTGCAAGATTAACCTCAGCTGAACCTATCCTTGATCTAGAGTATACTTCTGTTCACTGACCCATGTCTGATCATCTCAGGTGTTTATGTGTTTTTCTGTATAGTCTAGTGTTCAGTGTTAATGGCAATGCAGTATTGTGGACACATTGGTTGATATTAGCATCTGTCATCTATCCTTATGTGCATAATTCTGTGTCCTCGCATTCCCTAATGTTATCATGGTGGTCATATACCCTTCCCATATATCCTGCCTCCTACCCATCTCAGCGTGTAAGCCCCAACTAGCCTGAAATTAATCCCTCCTCTTCCCTCCCCATCCTGGTAATCTACTAAGTGAGTTCCCTTTCCAAAGCAAACCTTTCTCTGTCTTTTTACAGTAATGGGCTCATACAGTACTTGTCCTTCTGAGATTGACTTATTTCTCTAAACATAATGTCCTCCAGGTTCATCCTTGTTGTGAGATGATTCATGTATTCCTCATTGTTCTTTAATGTGACATAGTATTCCATTGTGTGGATATACCATAATTTGGTATCCACTCATCTGTTGATGGGCATTTAGGTTAGGTTGTTTCCATCTCTTTGCTATGTTGAATTGTGCTGCAATGAACATAGGTGTACATATGTCTGTTTGTGTGCTATCTCTCCCCTCTTTAGGATGTATTCCTAGTAATGGAATTGCTGGATCAAATGGTACTTCTATTTTCAGTGTTTTAAGGAAATGTCATACCGTTTGCCACAGTGGTTGTACCATTTTATAATCCCACCAGCAGTGTACAATACTTCCAATCTCTCCACAACTTCACCAGCATTTGTCAGTATCAGACCTTTTGATCTTTGCTATTATTGCTGGGGTGAGATGATATTTCATTGTTGTTTTGATTTGCATCTCTCTAATGATTAGTGATTGTGAGCAATTTCTCATGTGTTTGTTGGCTACCTGTATATCTTCTTTGGTGAAGTGTCTGTTCAAGTCTTTGCTCATTTGTGAATTGGGTTATTTGTCTTTTTGGTGTTGAGGTGCTGAAGTTTCTATAGATTTTGGAGATAAGTCCTTTATCAGATATGTCATAGGCAAATATTTTCTCCCAATCTGTAGGTTCTCTTTTTACCCTTTTGATGAA
>NW_006922240.1:109807-113343 GCF_000298275.1 Orycteropus afer afer
ATTTGCCCCTATTTTATCTTTGATGAATTTTATAGTTTTGGGTTTTACATTTAAGTCTTTGATCCAGCTTCAGTTTGTTTTTGTGTATGGGGTGAATTATGGGTCTTGTTTCATTTTTCTGCAGGTGGATATCCAGTTTTGCCAGCACCACTTGTTAAAGAGACTGTCCCTTCCCCATTTAATGGGTTTTGGACCTTTGTCAAAGATCAGTTGTCCATAGATGGATGGGTCTATATCTGCACTTTCGATTCTGTTCCATTGGTCTATCTGTCTATCATTGTACCAATATCATGCTGTTTTGACTACTGTGGCTGCATAGTAGTTCTTAAGATCTGGGAGAGTGAGACCTCCCAATTTGTTTTTCTTCTTGAGAAGTGCTCTGCTTATTGGAGGTCTCTTTCCTTTCCAAATGAAATTAGTAATTAGTTTTTCCATGTCCTTAAAAAATTTGCTGAAATCTGGATCTGGATTGCTTTAGGTAGTATTGACATTTTCACAATGTTTAGTCTACCTATCCATGAACAAGGTATATTCTTCCATTTATGTAGTGCCCTTGTTGTCTCTTGCAGCAGTGTTTGATAGTTTTCTCTGCATAGGTGTTTTGTGTCTCCAATGAGGTTTATTCCTAGATATTTTATCTTTCTCATAGCTATAGTGAATGGTATTGTTTCTCATTTCTTTATCAGAGGACTCCTTGCTGGTGTAGAGAAATCCAACTGATTTTTGTAAGTTAACCTTGTATCCTGCCACTTTGCTGAATCTCTCCCTTAGTTCCAGTAATTTTTTTATTGAGTCCCTTTGGTTTTCTATGTATAGGATCATATCGTCCACAAATAGAGATAGTTTTAATTCCTCTTTGCCATTTTGTATGCCTTTTATTTCTGTTTCTTGCCTTATTGCCCTGGCTAGGACTTCTAATACAATATTAAATAGAAGTAGTGATAGAGGGCATCTCTTTCTGGTTCCCGTTCGTAAGGGGAATGCCTTGATTCTTTCTCCATTAATAATGATGTTGGCTGTTGGCTTAATTATGTTGGGGAATTTCCCTTCTATCCCTTTTTTGCTGAGAGTTCTAAATAGGAAAGGATGTTGGATTTTATCAAATGCCTTTTCTGCATCAATTGATATAATTGTCTCGTTGTTTTCCTTTGTTTTGTTTATGTGGTGGATTACATTGATTGATTTTCTGAAGTTTAACAATCTTAATAAACCTGGTATGAATCCCACTTGGATTGGGTGTATTAATTTTTTGATATGTTGTTGGATTCTGTTGGCCAGGATTTTGTGAAAGAGTTTTGAGTCTATGTTCATGAGTGATACTGGTCTGTAGTTTTCCTTTCTAGTGGTGTCATTCCCTGGTTTTTGCTATTAGTGTTATGCTTGCTTCATTAAATGAGTTTGGGAGTATTCCATCTTTTTCTATGTTCTGGAATAGCTTGAGTAGCATAGGTGTCAACACTTCTCTGAATATTTCACAGAATTCTCCAGTGAAGCCATCAGGGCCAGGGCTTTTCTTGGTGGCAATTTTTTTTTTATGACCTGTTCAATTTCTTCCTTTGTTATGGGTCTATTCAAACTTTCTATCTCTGAGTGGGATAGTTTAGGTAGGTCTTGTGATTCTAGAAAGTTGACCATGTCTTCTAGGTTCTCAAATCTATTGGTGTACAGTTTTTCATAATATTCTGTCAGCATCTTTTAATTTCAGTTGTGATGATACCATTTTCATTTACAATTCTTGTGATTTGGATCTTCTCTTTCTTTTCTTTTGTTAGGCTTGACAATGGTTTATTGATTTCATTAATCTTTTCAAAGAACCAGCTCTTTGTTTTGTTGATTTTCTCTATGTTATTTTTTTTTAATTTCTGTTTCATTTATTTCTGCTCTGATCTTTATTATTTCCTTGCTTCTAGATACTGTAGGAATCTTTTGTTGTTCTATTTCTAGTTGTTTGAGTTGATGAGGTAGAGTGTTGATTTTGTTTCTTTCCTCTTTTTTGATGTATGCATTTATTGCTATAAACTGTCCTCTGAGTACTGCTTTTGCTGTGTCCCATAGGTTTTAGTATGATGTATCTTCATTCTCATTTGTTTCTAGGAATTTTGTTTATTTCAGTTTTTACCTGTTCTGTTACCCAGTAGTTTTTGAGCAGTGAGTTGTTAATCTTCCATATGTTTGATGCTTTTTCCTTGCTCTTCCTATTATTAATTTCTAGTTTTATAGCATTTTGGTCTGAGAAGATACTTTGCAGTATTTTGATGCTTTTGAATTTATTGAGGCTTGTTTTATGTCGTACCATATGGTCTATTCTGAAGAAAGATCCATGTGCACTGGAAAAGAATGTGAATTGTGCTTTTGTTGGGTGAAATGCTCTGTATATGTCTATGAAGTCAAGTTGGTTGATTGTATTGTTGAGTTCTTCTGTATCCTTGTTGAGTTTATTTTTTTTCCAGTTGACTGGTCCCTCTTTGAAAGTGGTATGTTAAAGTCTCTTACTACTATTGTAGAGTTGTCTCTTATCCCTTTTAATTCAGTTAATATTTGCTTCATGTATTTTGGAGCACTTTCATTGGGTGCATAACTATTTATTATTGTAACATCTTCTTTGTCAATTGACCCTTTCAGCATCATATAATGGTCCTCCTTATCTCTTATGATGTTTTTCACCTTAATGTCTATTTTATCAGAACTCAATATTGCTACTCCTGCTCTTTTTTGGTTTCCATTGGGTTTGTATATTTTTTTCCATCCCTTAACTCTTTATTTTTTTTTAATCTTTGTGTTTAAGGTGGGTCTCTTGTAGACAGCATATCGATGGGTCTTCTATTCTTATCCAGTCTGCCACTCTTTTTCTCTTGATAGGTACATTTAGTCCATTAACACTGAGTGTAATTAGTGATAGGTATGAATTGATTGCTGTCATTCTATTGCTTTTTTTTTTTTGTCATGTTGTTGTTTCTTTGATCCATATACTTTTCTGTGCTGAGTTCAGTTTGTTTGCTAATGCTTTCTCCCTTTTCTTCTTTATAGTTGGTTTTGTGCTTATTAAATCTGTATTTAGAAGGATTGTTACTTTTCTCTGTGATTACCTTGGAGTATATTCTTGTCTCTACATTTTTAGAACAGTGCATACTGTGAAGACATTGTTCTATTTTTCTCTCCATTTGAAGGTCTGTACCTAGAAGTTTTACTCCTTCTGATATGTTAGTTGCTGTTGTTGTGTGCTGATTGAGTTCCTTTGCTTTTAAGGTACAATGTTTTATGGTCTTATTTTAAGTATCTATTTCTGATTTGGTTTTAGTGTTGATGGCATTTATCCTGATTTTGTTGATCTCTGTTGTGGGTGCTCTATTGGAAGGACTTCCTTAAGCATTTCTTGTAGGGTTGGTCTGGTTTTCAAAAAATCCCTTAATTTCTGTTTGTCTGATTATGCCTTGATTTGGCCCTCATATTTGATGGATAATTTGGCTGGATATAGGATTCTTGGTTGGAAGTTCTTTTCCTTCAGTGTTTTATATATGCCATCCCATTGCCTTCTT
>NW_006922240.1:114243-115154 GCF_000298275.1 Orycteropus afer afer
GTTTTATGGTTTATATTTTGAAAAGGTGAAGCTGGTGTATTTTATTTTATTTAGTTATTAATTCAGGTATGCTGGGTTGCTCTACAGTTTTCTTTGTGATGGTGGAATCACTGTGTGGCATATGGATATGTGTTTCTGTTTGTCGTAAAGAGGGTTTTGAGTTCGAACCAGGAGGTTTTAAGTTGGCTGAATGTGGCTTCTTCTATTGGATGAGTGAAGTTATTGGCAGAGAAGCTGGGAGCAGAAAAAGGAAAGTATGCTCTTGCTAGGGGTGGTTTCTAGGCCTTTGAGTGGGCTGCTACTGATGACGTTGTACTGTTATTTATAGTCCTGCAGCTCAATTTCAGGAAAGACTCCAGTTGTTAGAGGATCTCCACTTTCTGCCAGGCTCACCCATGCAAAACCCCTGCTTCTGAGCTCCCTCAGCACCAAAAAGCCAACCCAAGGAAACTTCCCGGATCCATGATCCTCTGTAGGTATTTCTCTCACCAGCCCCACCTGCCTGTGGCACCAGCCCAACCTGTCCTGACCATGATTGGCTCAGGAGTTTGTCTTCCCAACTGCAATGCCAAAGATGCACTCTGTTTTAGCTGTGCTGGAGTCGGGAGAGTCCCTACTTGTAATCTGTAGTCCCAATATTAGTGATAAAGTCAAGTGTAGACCTCTCATTGACACTAAGCTGACCCAAGCCTATTCAGTGACCCGCTGAGTGGGAAACCAGCCCACCATCCTGGAGCACCAATGGGCTCTCTGCTTGGGCTTCAGTGGTGGTGGATGTGCCTGTTTGCACCTAGCCGACCCAACTTACTGATAAAATCAGGTGCTGAAGGTAGATCCTTGGGGTGATCGCTGGTATGTTGGTGTGGTCGCTGGTATGTTGGTATGGAGTGTCTTCTGCCTTGACCCAGGGA
>NW_006922240.1:115974-121502 GCF_000298275.1 Orycteropus afer afer
TGGCCTTCCTTGTAGGCATATGGATATTATCCTATCACTGACAGCTTTGTACTTCAGGACAGATCTTGATACACTTTTTGTGATGATGAATGCTACCCTGTTCTTAAATTTGTCATTCCTGGCATAGTAGATCATATGATTATCTGATTCAAAATGACCAAAACCAGTCCATTTCAGCTCACTAATGCCTAGGGTGTTGATCTTTATGCATTCCATTTCATTATTGACAACTTCCAGTTTTCCTTGATTCATACTTCATACATTCCATGTTCTAGTTATTAATGGATGTTTGCAGCTGTTTTAGCTCATCTTGAAACATGCCTCATCAGCAAATGGAGATCCTAAAAGCTTTACTCTATCCCCATCATTGAGGTTGGCTCTACTCTGAGGAGGCATCTCTTCTCCAGTCATATTTTAAGTGCCTTCCGATCTGAGGGGCTTATCTTCCGGCACTATATCTGACAATGTTTTAGGATTATTCATAAAGTTTTCCAGTAATATATCAGACAGTGTTTCACTGCTATTCATAAGGTTTTCACTGGCCAATTCTTTGAGAAGTGGATGGCTTCTTTCTTCTTCTGAGTCTGCAGAAGGTGGGTGTTTGTGTGTGTAGAGTGCCACAAGGGCAGACTACAGTAAGCCATCCCAGGCACAGCAGAAGGTGGGTGTGTGTTTGGAGTGCCCCAGGGCAGGCTGGATAAGTGAACAGGGTGTGGGAGACCAGGAAATGAGGGAAGCAGTTTGGAACAGCTAAAGGAGACAAACTTGTCTGTCAGCTTGTCATACTGTGGTGGCTAGAGTGTTGCTGTGAGACTGGAGGCTATGCCTACTGGTGTTTCAAGTGACAGCAGAGTTACCCATGGTGAACAGAGCAGAGCTTCCAGACTAAGAGTTGGAAGAAGGAAGAGGCCATCCACATGTACATGAGGTGATTGAAAATACCATGGCTTGGGTTAGGCACATTTTAATCTTCAAGGAGACATCTTTGCTCTTCAGCACTTGAGGGAAGTCTTTTGCAGCAGATTTGCCCAATGCAATACTTCATCTGATGTCTTAACTCCTGCCTTCATTGGTGTTGATTGTAGAACCAAGTAATATGAAGTCTTTGACAACTTCAATTTTTTTCTCCAAGATGCTGCTTATTGGTCTAGTTGTGAGGATTTTTGTTTTCTTTATATTGAGGTGTAATCCATATTGCAGACTGTAGTCTTCACTCTTCATCAGTAAGTGCTTCAAGTCATCCTCACTTTCAGCAAGCAAAGTTGTGCCATCTGCCTATCACAGGTTGTTAATGAATCTTCCTCTAATCCTGATGCCATGTTCTTCTTCATATAGTCGAAAATGGTTATTGTCTTTGATATAAGCATATTTTACAGATAAAGTGTCTTGCTTTTCTACTATCAGCATAAATTTCAGTACATAAGTTGGAAAACTTCCAAAAAACATGCAATTGAAGACCATTAAAAAGTGCCTAAGGCACTTGACTGCTAACTGGAAGGCTGGCGGTTCAAACCCACCAGCCACTCCTTGGAAGGAAGGTTGGACAATCTACTCCTATAGTGAGTGATACCACCTCAGAAACCCAAGAAGAGGTCTCTATGTGTTGGGTCCAACTTGGCAGCACACAACAACAACAACAACATTTGCAAACAAATGATGGTTATTTGTGTGGTCCCAACTCTATTTACAAGGCAATAATCCATATCAATTAAGAGATTATAAGTGTGAGCTTAAAGGGTGAGCATAGGGCAAAGAGAGAAAGGGAAACTTGAGGACACTGACCACTTTACTTCTTACTCACTGACAAATAGGATGACTTAGTTCTGAAAATGAACATGTAGACATTAATATGGATGTGCTTAGAATGAGACCTAGCAAAATACAAACCTAATGCGCCTTTAGGACAAGTCCCAATAACTCACTGTCATATTGATTTCCTTTGGAAAGGAATACTCTGTTGGAAAATAAATCACTGTAGAAACAAAATGGCAAACAAAACAACAACAACAAAAAAAAAACCCTACCAAACACACCACTTACGAGTGCTCTTTTTACTGTTGTGACTCAAGCTTTGTTTTAAATGAATATAGTCCAATATCTATTAACAGCATCAAATCATACCAGTTTAGGGTCATTATTCCAGTTATTTTTTGTTACATAACAAAGCACCCCAAGACTTAATGGCTTAAAACAAAAACAACTGTTATTTTGCTCACAAATTTACAGTTTGGGGAGGGCCCAGTGGGGATACTCTATCTCTGTCACACTCATTGACAACTGGGACAGCTTGAAAGCTGTGAACTTGAAATATCTGAAGACAGGCTCTCTTACAGATCTGGCTGTTGGTTCAGAGGTTAACTGGGGTTGTCATATGTGATCTGGGCTTCCTTGCAACATGGTGACTGGGTTCCAAAGGTAAGTATCCAGGGAGAGAGGCAGGTAGAAGGTGCATCATCTTTTATGACCTAGATTAAGAAATCATGCAGTATCTATTCTACTTGTTGAACTGGTCATAAAATCCTGCCCAGATTTAAGGCCAGGAGAATGGCAAGGTTCTGGAAGAGCAAGTGGGACTAGGAACCATTGACTTTGCTGGAACTATTGTTACAAAGTATAGTCTGTCACAGTAGCTTCAGTTAGACCATTAATTTTTTTCTTTACTTTTTATTTTGAGATAATCTTAGATACTCAGATGAGCTGTGTCCTGTTTACCTAGTATCACTCTGAAAAGAATATACCACAAATGGATGGCTTTAACAAACAGGAATTTATTCTCTTACAGTTTGGAGGCTTTAAGCCCGAGTTCAAAGTGCCAGGCTCTAGGGGCTGGGTGAAGGCCCCTCGACCTTGAGCTTCAGCTCCGCCTCCTGCTCCCATCCCACTGAAGCTAGAGGCTTTTCTTCACTCAGACAGCTTCTGCCTGCTGAGACTGACAAGCCCAAGGTTGATAAGTAAAAAGGCACAGTCCCGATGTTACCAAACCACATGGCAGGCCATTAATTCAAGTTCATTGAACGTTCCAAGTTGGCAGAGCATGGTAGGCTGCTGAACATCGACATGGTGACATGCAGGGTTCAAGCATGCCATAAGCTAGATACAATTCCTAAAGTTGCTTCTTATATATGGGAAGCAGACCACATACCCAAAGAAGCTACTCAACTACTCCAATAGATTCCACTATGGAGTTAATTACCAATCTCACCATAGGGAATACATTCAGCTGCCCAGCTACTCAACCAGGCCCAGCCAAGTTGATACACAAACTTATCCACCACAAGCTTCAAATTTAGTAAAGATTTCCCATATATCCTAACCCATTTTCCCCTTATATTAATATCTTACATAATTGTAGAGCAATTTATACAAATGGAGAAATTAAGCTTTGTACAATATCACTAACTAACCTATAGAAGTTTCATTTTTTTCCTTTTTAACAGAATTTATTTGGATTTCACCATTTCCCCCCACTAATATTCTTATTTTGTTCCAAGATCTAATCTTAGATTCCCACGTTACATTTAGTTGTCATGTCTCCTTACTCTCCTCCAATCTGTGATAATTCCTCGGTGTTTCATTGCCTTTCACAACCTTGATACTTTTGATGAAAGTTCTTTTGTAGGCTGTCTTTCAGTGTGGGTTTATCTCATATTTTCTCATGATTAGATTGAGGTTCTGCATTGTTGCAAAGGATACCACAGAGGCAATGTGCCATTTTCAGAACATGAGATTTGGGGTACATGGTACATGATGTTATTAGGTATTACTGATGATATTGATCTTGATCACTTGGCTAATCTGCTGAGCCTTATCTGTCAAGATTCTTTACTATAAATTTATTATTTTTCCCTTTGTAACTACTAAATATTTTGGAGAGATACTTTGAGACTAAGGAAATATCTTGTTTTTACTTAACCTTTTGCAAACTAATTTTCACATCCATTGGTGGATCTTTCCTGCAGCAATTATTACCGTGATGTTTGAATGGTAATTTTCTATTTCCTTCATTCCTTCTATATTACTTAATTAGAATTCTTCTCCAAGGGATACTTGGCCCTTCTCTCCATTTATTAATTTATTCATTTGCTTATTTATTTCTATTAGCATGGACTCATGGCTATTTATTTGCTTATTTATATATAGGTTGATAATCCAATACTATCAGTATTTATTTTGTTGCTCAAGTTGTTCCAACTTTGGCCATTGGGAATTCCTTCAGGTTGGCTCCTATGCTCTTCTGGCATAGGAAAAAAACAAAAACAAAAACAATACATATATATATATGTATATATATATATACATAAAAACAATACATATGTATATATGACAGAGACACATTTGAGCACTGTATTTCTTTCTAGAACCAAAAGACTCTGTAAGCTCATCTTATATCTTCCTTGATGTATCCCATGAATCAATAATTTCTTCAAGGAGTCCTGGTTCCTTTTATTGGAGAATGAGATTTATTTAGAAACTAAGATTTGGGTGCTTGGATATAAACATTGCTACTGGGGTGTTATATGCATATAAACACATTTATTTTTATCTCCATATCTAGTTGCTTGTATCTAAAAACTCTAAAATTTTTATATTTAACAAATCATGAGTCCATATTGATATCTCTGACTACAATCCAGCACCACAATGTTCATTCTAGCCTTCCTTCTTCCTTTATTTGTAACTTCTTTCTCTGACGATGAGAACCTGGCTCTCATTATCTAGTCTTTTGACTTATTTCACTCCTAGAATACTAATAGATTCAGAATTGATAACCTGTAACCCTGTGAGAAACAAATTTACCAAATGGAGTACAATATTTGTGCACAATTTTCTTTTTGCCTTTCGTCTTAGAGTATCCAGTCAAAACACTACTTTCCAACATGACTTGAGTCAACTCCCCCCACCATCTTCAAGGTGGTTATATGATTCATTTGTAAATAGTTAGATTTGTTATGATCTACATTTCATCTCTCTCCTCACATCTTGGTTGATTAAAAAATTTGCATATAACAAAATTCACTCTTTGTGGGGTACAATCCTATGGGTTTTGACAAATGCGTAGAGTCGTGTATCCACCACCACAAAACTTTTCCATCAACCCAGAAATTCTCTTGTGTTGCCCCTTCAAAGTCATGCCCTGCCCCATCCCTCAACCCCTAGTAACCACTACTGTTTTCTGTTGCTACATCTTTATCTTTTCTAGAGTATCATATAAATGGATTCATACCCTAGTAGGTATTTATCAGATATTTACTGAATGAACAAATGAATGCCACAAAATCTGGGCCAGAAATTCAAACCATTATTGATTACATTAAAACAGTTTTTTTTTTCTTTCTTTCCATTTAAACTTTGGGAACACTAATAGCTTTTCTAGCTCTTATGTAACTTCTTGTCACATCACAGGTTTTGGCAAGGTTTCTATGTCTACATGCAAGGAAGAACTAACATTAAAATAATGAAAGGACTAGATTCAGTTTCCTATAACAACACATGAGATACTTCTACCCTAGTTAGTGAATAAAGTGACT
>NW_006922240.1:121852-143221 GCF_000298275.1 Orycteropus afer afer
TTTAAACTTCTCAGTTGTCATTTTATCTCTAAAGGGTTGAAAAACTTTTCTTGAGGTAGAGTGGGAGCAAAAGGGAAATTATAGGTGAGGAGATAAAAAACCTTTTGGGCAGAGGAAAGATTGCAGTAATAGAGACAGCAGATCTCAAGGTGGGCAAGATACGTTTATGTAGAAAAAGAACTCAGTTCTAACGAAAAATTCCCTAGGGCAGGGAAGACACAAGAATAAATTAGGTACAAAGCACAAAATCCCTGAAAAATTGTAATGTGAAAGTAACCACCTGTTTTCTGTGAGGCAGATATTCCGTATCCACTTAGCTCTTGATCACCCAATCCGCTAGAACATTGGCCCAGTTTACAGTAGTCAATCAACAACTTGTGTTTTCTATGTCTGTTGATGCTACTAAAAAGAAAAAAAAGAAACACATCTTATTCTTGAGTCTGACTACTCTAGTATCTGTACTTCCTTTTCTGACTTATTTTTCAGCATAACGGAAACAAAAGAAAATTAAAAGACCCTGGTCTGAAGTAAAACTTATCTGAGTCAATTTGAACCCAGTGTTTCAAAAACCACACAACAATACCACCAAAGAATTCTTTATTCCTTAATGCAATTAATCAATTAATATATCTTTACACTAAATTAATTTGTAATCTTGCATCAGTTTCCCCTCATGCAACTAAACAATTATGAATTGGGTCTCAAAGGTCCATTTACATAAATAAAGAAGAATCTGATTCATTCTTTCTGTGTTGGCCCTTCCCTATATTGTGGAGGTCAATGTTGTAATATACATGCATCCTATGGGAGGTCCCTTACCCTTTCTGGCCCTTAGAAATGTTAAAACTGAGATACTAGAGTTCTGCTTTCATGGGCACATTGCTGCCACATCTTATCAGCTCCCAGAAGAAGAAATATGAATTTCATGTAAAAAAGACAGGATTTGGGAGGATGCTATTTATAAATGACAGTGGCTGAAAGGCTAATGTGTTGATCACACTTCTATGGCTTTGAAAAATAACGGAGGCACACTCTCTGCCTGGCTGTTACTGTGTAGTCCAGGGCATAAATTCTCAGCATTTAAGATGACAAGACCTTGTATTTACATAGAGACTTTCTCCAAGGAATTCATTCCTTAGGAATGGCTCCATCAATTCTTACAGCTTTGGGAACTAGAGTGGGAAGATATATCTTTGTGGCCAGTTGTCATAAAGGAGGGAAATGTACCTGAGACAGTTTTCTGACTTTCTCAAGGTCATTCCCACCAAACTGAATTTCCAGAACCATATGTATCAATAGTAATATCAATTTCCCATGTGGAGGGAGGACAGTATGGATCAGTTGGGGGTATGGGAGAAATATAGCATTTTGGAAACTGTCTTCCATCATTTTTACTTCCCTGTGTAATCTGTGATTGAGAGACATTATCTTTGGTAAATGTTTCCCAAACTTTGATTCTCTGAACACTAGGCTATGCAAAATATCAATAAGTCTTCAATGAACTGAAAAAAAAAAATGGCTTCCATAGCCAAATAAAGTTGAGAATTGCTAACCAGAATGCTGGCAGTTCAAACCCACCAGCCACTCCTCGGAAGGAAGACTGGGCAATCTACTCCTGTAGTGATTGCCTTGGAAATTCAAGTAGGGGTCGCTATGAGCCGGATCCGACTCAACGGCAGTTAGTTTGATTTTTTTTTGTTTTTGTTTTTGGTTTGTATCTACTTCTTGGTGATTTTTAATTTCTACTAGTAGAATAAAGGCTCTGAGAAGTTCTGTAATGAAGAAAATTAACTTTGTTTAAGCCATAGTTTCCCAGATTTATTTGACAATGGAAATAAAATTTCTTTTATATTGTGGTTGTTGTTAGGTGCCGTTGAGTCAATTCCAACTCATAGAAACCTCATGTACAACAGAACAAAATGCTGCCCAGTCCTGTGCCATAGTCACAATTGTTTCTATGCTTGAGCCCATTGCTGCAGCCACTGTGTTATATGTTGTTGTTGTTATGTGCCGTTGAGTCGGCCCCAACACATAGCAACCCCTCCCTGGGTTTCTGAGGCAGTATCACTATGGAAGTAGATTGCCCAACTTTCCTTCCGGGTTAATATGTAGTACTTCTTAATTACATATGGGACTGCTTTTTTTTAATTGTGATTTGGGTGAAAGTTTACAGAGAAAGTTGGTTTTCCATTCAACAATTCATACACATTTTGTTTTGTGACATTCATTGTAATCCCCACAATGTAATATCACCATTCTCACTTCCTCCCTGTGTCTACCACTTCCCTTTGTCCTTTCCTATCTCTTCCTGCCTTTTGAGCTTTATCCCTGGGCAAATGCTGCCCTTTTGATCTCTTGTGGTTGATTGTTCTAATGAGTGTGTACTTCCTTGATGTTATTGTTCACCTTATAGGTCTGTCTATTGTTTGGCTGGAAGTTGAGTCACAGGGATGAGCTCTGTTCCAGGCTTGAAAGGTATCTAAGGGCCATAGTCTCAAGGGTTCTACCAGTCTCTATTGGACCAGTAAGCCTGGTCTTTATTACTATTATTATTTTGAGATTTGTTCCACATTTTTCCTCCACTCTATCTGGGACCTCCTACCCATGATCCCTTTCAGAGTGGTCAGCATTGGTACTTGAGCACCATCTAGTTCTTCTGGTCTCAGGGTCATGAAGGCTGAGGATCACGTGGTCCATTACTCCTTTGTGGGGACATATATTTCCTGGAGAAAGGCTCTGGAGAAGTAATGCATCTCTAAAGTCTGTTTTCTTTCTCTAATCTGGCCAAACCCTCACTCTAAGTTGAACCTTATTTATAGACAATCTAGACAGTGTTTAGCCTGAGAAATGTAGCAGATACTCTTGCTGTCAGTAGCTAAGGTTCTATGAGAGGAATAAGGTGGAGCTGAAAAATGATTCAGAAGTAACATCATTGACTTGTAGTCCAATCTCTTTCCCACTCCTGCCTCATTCTAGTCTATTCCACACCCTGATCTGGGGCTGTTTGTGGCAATGATGCCACAGTGCCCTGTGTGCTGAGCACTGAAGGGATAAACAATCATACATCAAGCAGCAAATCTGGTTCAGACTGAGAGCCAAAGAGAAGTCAAGAATCAGTAGAATAGAATAGAATATGCCTTTGGAAACTCAGGGTAGAGACAGTGGAGGCATTAGGGAATGGAAAGATATGGAACATGACATTCAAACAGAGCCAGAAGAATTTTCTGTAGACCACATCTTGGTAGGCTGGCAGGTGACATCCCAGGTAAGGTTTCAAGGCTAGAGCAGTGTCCAAGGTAAAGGCCCATCAAGGGAAATTTCATGTTTCTTTTGTACATAGGGTATGAAAATCAATGTTAGCATATTTTAGTCACTTTCCTACAGACTGTGATGAAAATGCTGCTCTGAGCATTAAATCATTTGGAAAGCAGGTGTCCATCAATATGGAGACTGATATCCAGGGGGAAACTGTTATCCTTGTAGGAAAAAACAAAACACTATGCTGAAATGATCAACTGCCTCAATTAAAAAGTCAAGGTTGGGCCACTTTCAGATGTCACTCCTCTTTCTCTCCTTCTTCTTAGCCAATAAATGCTGCCCCTTCCCCACACATATCTTATCCCTATTGTTTATCAAGCTGAGCAGAAGCAGGGCAGGAGCTCATCTTCCTTAAATGTTATTCTAATTCTTTAGGCATTAGACAGTAAGAATGGAAGTGTCTGGAGGATAACATTGGAAAGTTCAGGAATTTTATTAAAGGGAATACATGTGAAAGAAAATGGAAAAAGAGCTGGGCAAGGCTGGGAGAACCAGACCACAATGCAATTCTGACCTTGAATGAAGGAGAGAATGAGAAAAAAATAGGTGGAAGCATTTGAGACTGGCATGCACTCAATGGAAGGTTTGGCAAGGCTGTCAGGATGTCCTCCAGCCAATATTGGCTATCAGAGGTATCCCATATCTCATAGGAATGGGCCAAATTACCTAGCATCCCTGCCTTGCCTAGTCATTGATTGGAAACATATCCTGGGATGCATGGCCCCGATACAAATGCAGCAATGGATTTTGGAGAGCAGCAGCTGGGGCCTGAGTACCTAGTAGTTGAAGGTCTACTATACTCCCCATCGACTGCCAGAATGTACGTGATTCCAGCTTCCCCTCAAAACTCTCCAACAATCATTATCTCTGTTTGGTTACTGTTTTCAGTGGTTCAGAAAGAGGATTTCACACAGTGAAAGTAGTTTCACAAAAAGAGGGAGGAATTTTTGTTGGGAGGAATGGAAGTGAGAAGGCAGTTCAGAGATGATTGTTGGTGATATCCGATCAAGCCGCTGGCCTGCTTAAATACTGGCTGTTTCTTACCTGTTTGATTTGCAGCTAGTCTTTCTACACACTATTCTTCTGAAAACTCCTGGCATCTAATGTCTTACTTCCTGTTTTAAAAGAAAAAATGCTATTACAGAGGGGCAAAAGGCAATATGTTATTTTTGAATTCTAGGTAAAGCTGTCAGATTCAGGAAGTTTTTGACACTTCATTACAGGTAGAAGCACTTCGTGTAGTCTTTTTACATTTTATACTCAAGATAACATTTGGACTGATACAATTGTTCTGAAATAATGCTCCCGTCAGATGAGAGGCAAAAACAATTAGACAGAAGACACCTTTGTTTGAAATCACTATGACTGCATAAAACGTATTAATAAAACATAGTGAATAATCTTGATCTTTTGATAAATTGCCTGCTCTAGAGAGCATGGGCAGCTCTTGTAGCATCTATTGAGAAAACAAAGAAATCCTGTCAAGATGACATCTGCTTCTTCTGTGGAACATATTAGGAGTCATGAGGTTTTGAATATGATGCAGTTAGCAGCATCGTGTACTTAATCAGCTGGCAAGGAGGAATGTTTGTCTTCCTTCTTGGGTGTCCATGGATTCTAGAGCACAGCTCACACTTGCCTTTGCCTGAGAATCAGCAGGACACCTAGCTTGAAGAACTAGAGTAAGAGTGCCATATCCAATCTGGCATGTCTCAGGGCACTGTTGGCGATGTAATGATGAACTGTGGTGAGATGGGCTGAGGTGGTGTATCAGTGAACTATGGCCACAATAATATTACATAACAACCACAAAATCTCAGCAAACAACAAAATACAGGTATTTGGCTCATAAGCTTGGGGGTGTCTAGGAATTGGCTGTTCTAGTTTGGGCTCAGCCATGCCAGTTTGGCTTTGCTCCATGTGTTCATCGAGACACCTGAGAATGCTGGGCAGACCAGCTTAGGTATGTTCTGATTACAGTGGCAGAAGGGCGAGAGAGAAGGCAGAAACACATCAGTTCTAAGGTCTAGGCTTAGAACCGACACATTGTCACTTCTGCCTTGATTTACTGGCCAAAGGAAGTCACATGGCCAAAAAACAAAGTCAAGGGGCAGAAATCTGTATTCAGCCCATGACAAGGGTGTGGATGCAGAGAGCCATGGTGAATTGAGTTCAAATAAGCAATTTACCACGGGAAGGAACTAGACCTGTCCACTTTGATCTTTTCTTTCATCTAGGCCTCCTAGGAAATCTCTGAATGATTCAGCCCCAAGCAAGGCACAAGTTTCTGACTGTCCTGCTGTGGTGGAGACTGGTAGCTGTTGACCAAAATTTGTTCCTCCTTCTTTTTGGGGTACACAGTTTTGCCACCTTTCCCAGTTTCCCTTGCAGTTTGATGAAGTCACGTGATGAAGTCATACTAGTGCAATTTGAGAGGAATTTCAGGCCTGGCCCAATAAACCCTCTCATCCATATATCTCTATGACCTTTTCCTCTTACAGCCGATAGAAATGATGATATTCAGAGTTAACTTGGAGCCATATGTTGAAGGTGGCAAAGCTGTTGTCAGCCTAATTTCCCTAATGATTGCCTGGAACTAAACAACTCCCTCCTCATGCTGCCCTAAACTTGCAATTGCTATGAACTAATTTCCATATAAGTGTGCGAGAAATGAACTTCCATTGTGTTAAACCATTATATTTTTGGATTACTTGTTATAGCAGCTTATCTGAGACTACCCTAAGACACATGTCATTTCCTCATCTTGTTCTTCTCTTGTCCCTGTTCACACATGACCTCTGGCTCACTCTCCTATTCAAAGTTTTAGACCTGACTTTTGAATGTAGTGATAAATTGGTATGCTACCTCTGAACTCTCATTGCTTCCTCTTGGACATTAATTTTTTTATTATTATTAGATCCTCTGGCTCTAGTTGTTCTGGGATGTTTTTGAAAACAACCATTCCAGATTGATGCTAGCTCCTAGGATTATATCCCTGAATTATCCAATATAGCATATCCCTGCTACTGGTCCTTCAGAATAGGGGGGTTAGACATTTTCCATACAAACCAAACATCTGTTATCGGGTTCATATTGGCCTGGAAAGAAAATATAGGACTTAAGATAGGCACACCTGCGTTTGAGTCGTGGCTCTGGTACTTACTGTTGTTGTTGTTAGGTGCTATTGAGTCGTCTCCGACTCCCAGCGACCCTGTGCACAGCAGAATGAAACATCGCCTGGTCCCGCTCCAGGTCAACTATCCCTGCTATACTTGAGCCCATAGCTGCAGCCACTGTGTCAATCCATTTCATTGAGGGTCTTCCCCTCTTTCATGGACCCTCCACCTTACCAAGCATGACATCCTTCTCCAGGGAATGGTCCCTTCTGACAACATGAGCAAAGTAGGTGAGATGAGGTCTGGCCATCCGGCTTCCAGGGAGCATTCTGGCTGCACTTCCTCCAGGACAGATTTGTTAGTTCTTCTAGTAGTCCATGGTACTTTTAGCATTCTTTGCCAGCACCACAACTCAAAAGCATCAATTCTTCTTCTGTCTTCCTTATTCATTGTCCAGCTCTCACATGCATATGAAGTGATTGAAAACATCATGGCTCGTGTCAGATGCACCTTAGTCCTCAAGGAGACATCTTTGCTCTTCAGCACTTGAAAGAGGTACTTTGCAGCCAATATGCCCAGTGCTATACGTCATCTGATGTCCTGACTGCTGCTTCCATTGGCGTCAATTGTAGAACCGACCAATGTGAAGTCTCTGACAACTTCAATCTTCTTTCCATTTATCGTGATGCTGCTTATAGGTCCAGTTGTGAGGATTTTTGTTTTCTTCATATTGAGATGTAATCAATACAGAAGTAATCCATACTGCAGACTGGTAGTTACTAGTGGTGTGATTTGGGACTTAATGCTTAGTTTCTCTGCACTTCCAAACCCTCTTTTAGAAATAGAGATAATATCAACCTTACCAGGTTGTTCTTAAGGATTAAATGATATAATAAATGTATTACTCTTAGCACATAGTAAGGTCCCAATAAATAACATTATTTTTAGTACCACCTTTATATTTACTTACAGTTTGTGGCAGATTGATATATTATCTTGAATTTTTCCTCTTCTTTGTATCCATGTGTGTTAGACTGGGTTCTCTAGAGAAATAAAACCAGTAAAGCTTATATATAGAGAAAAAGATAAATTTATCTTAGGAAAATGGCTCACACACTTATAGAAGTTGGCAAGTCCAAAGTTCTTGGATCAAATGTCAAGCTGGAGGCTTTTCCCGACTCTCGCAGCTGCAGGGGCTAAGGAGCTCAAGGTTGGCAGGCAGTATACTGGCTGATGACTCCAACGAATGATGAATCCAAGATCTCTGGGCTGAATGGTGGATTGTTCATTCATGGACAGTTGTAGGCAGCACAACCGAATCCTAATCCACAGAGGAAGACTGTCTCTTTTCCAAGAATGTCCATAAATATACTGGAAGCAGGCCACACCCTTAGGGAAACTCCCTTTCAGCAGATTGGCTGCTCAAAACATATAATCTGATCCCATCATGGGAATAACCACATCACAACTGCTTAAACCACACAGAATTGTGGTCCAGCCAGGTTGACACACAGCTCCAACTATCACAGTCCACCCCTTGTCAACGTGGCAGTTGTACACATCTTCTTAACCATATATAATCTCTAAACAAGGACAATTATAAAGTCATATTTGCACTTAACATGATACACTAACACACATACAACTGAAACACATTAACCTTATTTACATTTCACAGTTCATAACAGAAGAGGACAAAAATATCTGATGCACATATACAATGAAGAAATATAACAATCACAGACCTTGTTTCTGCAACTTGTCACATGGTCATAGCTGATATTCAGAACTACCTTCTTCCACCACCCATTCTGTACTTCCCTTTCCCTCGGCAAGCACCTCAGCTGGTCGTAGTTCTTTGTCTGGTGGGGTAACCAAAACCTTCATTTCTGAAGGATCAGGGCCATTAGCAGTCATATCAGAATTGGGTTGCTGTCATTTTCCATTGACTTTAATCACAGGACATGGTAGTACTAGGAGACATCCTAAAGAATCTCCTGTATCCCAGACATATTCTTCTTTACTTCCATTATGTAATGTCAATATAATTTCCCCTTGGTAATCAAGATCTATCACACCAGATAGTACAGTAATGCCCTTCTTTGTCTGTTGATCCAGAGGCATGAGGAAACCAAAATGGCCAGGTGGCATTCTTAATTTCCAGTTCAATGCAATCAGTATTGTGTCTCCAGGTGGGAGTGTTCCTCCCTTCAGGACTAAGATCTCCAGACCCACAGAGCATAGGGTAGCAGGGACAGGAAGCAAAAATTTTTTGAGTGGGTCACTAAGGGTAACAGTACCACTCCCATTTCCACCCCTTGGTTCCTGGACCTATGAATCCTGGCGATTGGAGAAACAGAACCATATATTGGATGCTGGTTTAGAGAATATACAGCCTCTTGGAGAACATTGTCCCAACCCTTCAAGGTATTGCCACCTAGATGGCACCATAATTGTGTTTTCTGGAGGCCATTCCATCGTTCTATCAAGCCAGCTGTTTCTGGATTATGGGGAACATGGTAAGACCAGTGAATTCCATGAGCATAGGCCCATTGCCACACTTCATTTGCTGTGAAGTGAGTCCCTTGATCTGAAGCAATGGTGTGTGGGATATCATGACAGTGGATAAGGCATTCTGTAAGTTCACGGATGGTAGTTTTGGCAGAAGTATTAAGTGCAGGAAAGGCGAATCCATATCCAGAATAAGTATCTATTCCAGTAAGAACAAAACACTGTTCTTTCCATGATGGAAGTGGTCCAATGTAATCAACCTGCCACCAGGTTGCTGGTTAATCACCCCGAAGAATGGTTCCATATTGCGGACTCAGTGTTGGTCTCTGCTGTTGGCAGATTGGGCACTCAGCAGTGGCAGTAGCCAAATCAGTCTTGGTAAGTGAGAGTTCATGTTGCTGACCCCATGCAGAATCTCCATCCTTGCCACCATGGCCACTTTGTTCATGAGCCCATTGAGCAATGATAGGAGTAGTTGGGAAAAAAGTAATGCGGTTTCCACTGAACGTGTCATCCTATCTGCCTGATTGTTAAAGTTCTCCTCTGCCAAGGTCATCTTTTGATGGGGATTCACATGAGACACAAATACCTTTACTCATTTGGCCCATTCAGACAGCTCTATCCACATACCTCTTCCCCATACATCCTTATCACCAATCATCCAATCATGCTCCTTCCAAGTCCCAGACCATCCAGCCAACCCATTAGCCACAGCCCTAGGGAAACTCCTTTTCAATGGATTGGCTGCTCAAAACATGTACATCTGGTCCCATCATGGGAATAACCACATCACAACAGCTTAAACCACACAGAATTGTGGTCCAGCTAAGTTGACAGACAGCTTCAATTATCACACCATGTAACTTTGAAGTGCTTCCCTAACTAGCACGTGTTGTTGTTGTTAGGTACAGTTGAGTTGGTTTTGACTCAGTGACCCTGTGTCCAACACAACAAAACACTGCCTAGTCCTGTGACATTCTCACACTTGTTATGTTTGAGCCCATTCCTGCAGCCACTGTGTCAATCCATCTTGTTGAGGGTCTTCCTCTCTTTCCCTGACCCTCTACCAAGCATGATATCCTTCTCTAAGGACTGGTGTCTTCTGACAACATGACCAAGTACAAGAGATGAAGTCTAGCTATCCTCGCTTCTAAGGAGCATTCTGGCTGTACTTCTAGGACATATTTGTTCATTCTCCTGGAAGTCCATGGTATATTCAATATTCATATTACTCATTCAACACCATAATTCAAAGGCATCTATTCTTCTTCTGTCTTCCTTATTGATTGTCTATTTTCCACATGCATATGAGGCAATTGAAAATACCTTGGCTTGGGTCAGGAACACTTTAGTCTTCAAAGTGACATCTTTGCTTTTTAACACTTTAAAGAGGGCTTTTGTAGAAGGTTTGGCCAGGGCAATACGTTGCTTGATTTCTTGACCGCAGCTTCCATGAACATTGATTATGGATCCAAGTAAAATGAAATCCTTGACACCTTCAATTATTTCTCCATTTATCATGATGTTGCTTATTGGTCCAGTTGTGAGGATTTTTGTTTTCTTTATGCTGAGGTGTAGTAGTATCCTCTGACCCTTGACTTTGGGCTTAGCCATGTAACTTATTTTGGCCAAGCTGTGATAGGTAGAAGTATGAAATGTGCTTCCACAGTGGGGCCTGTTTTCCTACACCTGTATCATCTCCGTTAGAAACACATATCTTAGCTAGCCTGCTGCTCCCAGGAGGAGGATGAGCGACATATGGAGCAGAGCTGCTCTGGTCAACATACCCTGCAGCAGAGACATTGCATTCAATTCATAGATTCAGGAGAATCAATGCATTCTTTTAAGCTGCTAAGACTTGGGGTGATTTGTTACATAGTAGTTGTTTTTGTTGTTGTTAGGTGCCATCGAGTCATCTCCGACTCATTGCGACCCTATGCACAGCAGAACAAAACACCGCCCGCTCCCACTGCAGCTCTGTGATCCCTGCTGTACTTGACCCCATCACCACAGCAACTGTGTTAATCCATCTCGTTGAGGGCCTTCCCCTCCTTCATCGACCCTCCACCATATCAAGCATGACATCCTTCTCCAGGGAAGGTCCCTTCTGACAACATGAGCAAAGTAGATGGGATGAAGTCTGGTCATTCTCGCTTCCAAGGAGTCTTCAGGCTGCACTTCCTCTAGGACAGATTTATTAGTTCTTCTAGCAGTCCATGGTACTTTTAGCATTCTTCACCAGCACCACAACTCAAAAGTATCAATTCTTCTTCAGTCTTCCTTATTCCTTGTCCAGCTCTCACATACATATGAAGCGATTGAAAATATCATGGCTTGTGTCAGGCACACTTTAGTCCTCAAGGAGACAGCTGTACTCTTCAGCACTTGAAAGAGTTCCTTTGCAACCAATTTTCCCAGTGCTATATGTTGTCTGATGTCCTGACTGATGCTTCCATTGGTGTCGATTGCAGAACTAAGCAATGTGAAGTCTTTGACATGCTACAAAGTATTATTGTGTTAATATTTGTTACAATGTGGAAGATTTAGAAGCCCATATTAGAAATTTTGAAAACTCTCAAGGAATCCAAAGAGACCTTATTTTTCTTATCCTGGGCCTCCAGGGATATTTAAGGGCATAGTAGGAATATTTCTGAGGTGCTTGGCACAGCTCCACAAGTAGAGCATGTGCAGAAGTTGGGCAAAGAATCATGAGAACTGGAGTTCATCCTTGTATCTCTCACTGTGCCAAGCAAATCACTGCAGTATTTGGTAGACACTTTGAGAATGACAAATTGCTTTATGTCAGTTAAGTTTCAATCATTCCTTTTTATGTATATCAGTGGTTTTCAAACATTATTACTCACTAGATTCACCAGGAGATTTTCTAAAAAATGTTGCTGCCTGGGCTTCACCCCTGACCTACTCAATCAAAATTCTTTTGGGTAGGACTAGGTATCAGTGTGCTTAAATAATTCCCCAGCTGAGTGTAATGCATAGACAGAGTTGAGAACTACTCTTTTTTCCCCCAGAGAAGATATATATTTTTTAAAAAATTGAGGTGAAATTCATATAGATAAAATTAACTATCCTAAAGCGTACAATTCCATGGCATTTAGTACATTGACAGTGTTTTATAACCACCACTTCTATCTAGTTCCAAAATATTTTAATAACTGTAAAGGAGACCCTGTACCCATCAAATTCCTGGCAAACACTAATCTGCATTCTCTATCTATGGATTTAACTGTTCTGGGCTTTGCTACAAGCTGAATCATCCAATATGTAGACTTTTGTGTCTGACTTTTGTCACTTTGCCCTAATTGGAGGATTACAGACTTCATGGAGGAGATCTGAAGTTCCCTGGTCAACAATCTGTCAACTCCTAAGAAGCAGAGCAGCTAAGTCAACACAGAACTAACCAAGGTTCCATGAAACAGCCCAACTGAGATGAGAATTGTCCTACTGAGCTCAACCTATATTGTCAGAACACTTATATAATCAAATGGTTGTTACTTTAGGCCACTACGTTTTGGGGTGGTTTGTTACACAGCAATAACTAACTGATACACAGATGTCAAGGTTCTGCTGAATGGCCTGTGGATCAGGATGGGCATTCTTAGGGCTGTTGTTGTTGTTATGTGCTGTCAAGTCAGACCCAACTCATAGCGACCCCTCCTTGGGTTTCCGAGGCAGTATCCCTACGGAAGTAGATTGCCCAACCTTCTTTCCGAGGAGTGGCTGGTGGGTTTGAACCGCCAGCCTTCTGGTTAGCAGTCAAGTGCCTTAGGCACTACACTACCAGAGCTCCTATTCTTAGGGCTAGGACTGGGGTAAGGTAAGGGAGGTGCCTAGGTGCAAAATATAAGGAGGAATTCATGCTCAGGTTTGCATTTTTGTGAGCCTGAGAGGGGGTGCCTCCTTAAGAAAGGTATGCCTAGGGCACACAATTTAAAGAAGCTCTTGCTCTTAGGTGCTGACCCTGCACATTCACTGGCCCTGGGTCTTCTTTTCTAGAGTGGCCAGTGTTGAGAGTTAGAGCTAAAGAAGGAAACTAAGATAGACTGGACCATTCGGAAAAGAAGAGTGATGGCACGGATGCTGTGCATAAGGTTACAGGAGTGTTCAGGTGTTGTGCTAGGGTGGAGTTGGTGGAAAATATAGATTTGGTGGTGAAGAAAATCCCAGTTATGATTCAGGAGCTCAGCTTTTGTGTCTGGGCAAGTAATCCCCAAACCTGTATATATGTCAGGAACTACAGGAAGCTAAGGAGCCTGGTGGCACAGTGGTTAAGTGCTCAGCTTCTAACTGAAAAGTCAGTGCTACCAGTTTCTCTTGGGAAGAAAGATGTGGCAGTCTGCTTCTGTAAAGATTACAACCTTGGAAACCCTATGGGACAGCTCTACTCTATCCTATAGTGTCACTATGAGTAGGAATTGACTTGACAGCAATGGGTTTAGATTTATTTTTATTTTTTTGGGAAAGCTTGAGCCTGAGTTGCTAATGAGTTCAGCTGATGAGGTATGGAGGGCAAGAAAGGACATGGGAAAGGGGCCAGGGTCATCAGCTCTGTGCACACCCACTTCTTAACCTATTGCTCTTCAGCTTGTTAGAACAAAATGGTTAAAACTCAAGAAATAATGGGCTACTTTTAGAAAAAAGCTGCCTTGCAGAACATGCTTCAGAACAATTTTCACAACAAGCAGAATGAGGTTCTTTGCTCCAATTGCAGCTGCCACAATTTACACACATTGAGTAGTGACAAGCAATTTCAGAAGTGACAGGGACAGGTCATAGCCATGCTTGCAAAACCTGGGTCAGACCAGCAATGATAATTTCTAGGCTCTCACATCATCACTATCTTTATAGTAATAAATGACAATGATGATGGCTCTTTAGGATTGGGGAGGGGAGTTGCCCAAACTGTGAAGTGGAAAAGTAATAAAAATATGTGTTCCTTGGGCTAAGATGGGAAGACATGGTCTACACTATAAACACTTACAGAGGTCTCTTGGATAATAAAGGCATATCTGAAACAAGTTTTCATTTCTTAGCTTGTCAGTCTTTGTGAAATGTCCACATGTCTTTGTAAAGTGGAGAACATAAGCCTTTCCAGGCTTGGTAATTAATGAGAGCAGAAGAGGAGCCATTTGGTAGCTTCATGGTTCTACTTCCAACAACCCAGCTTCTCACTCACAAATAGTCAACCCTCTACTCCTCAATCCTCTCTGGCATTGTCTCCATTCAGCTTGGAATTGTCCAGGTTCACAGGTCACTCTTGATCCCCTGCTAATTCAGCTGTTTATCATTTTCTAGTAGGCTCTCTTGCATGAGTTCCATTGTAAACAAATGTTGCTATGCCTTTAACCTAGTTATGTAATTGCCCTTCTCCTTCTTGAAACTACAACCATACAGGTGCTATTCATGAAAACCACATGAAATGTGGGACCTAGAGGTGACAGCATTCTCTTAGTGCAGCTGGGCCATTGCTCTTTCACTCTCATTAAGATACGACTCTTCCTTTGAGACTCACACCAACCAGTCATACTGGAGACCCCTTTCTTTGCACCATCTCTTACAGCCTTCTTGGAGAGACATTGAGGACTCACCCTTGGCTCCTCAATTTCTTCCTCCCTATCCAAGTATGAAGCAGCTCTGGTAGCATAGTGGATAAGACATTTGGCTGCTAACCAGAAGGTCAGTGGTTCAAACCCACCAACTGCACCACTGAAGGAAGAAGGGGTGATCTGCTTCCGTAAAGATTTATAGCCTCGGAAACCCAATGAGGGTTGCTATGAGTTGGAATTGACTTGATTGTTGGAATTGACAGTAAGTTTTTTTTTTTTTTTTAAATCCAAGTATGATCATTATACCAGATGATTTTAATGAGGCATAGGGATGGCAGAGCCCATTTCAATGCCATCTCCCTTAGATCATATTTTACCATTGAAATGTGATATTTTGGGCCTAATATTTCAAATTCTCACAATTTTCACCTGGACAAAGTTTGACTCATAGGACTTAAGGAAGCTTGGGAAACCATCTTGTTTATAACTCAATCCTTACCTACTGAAAATGCTTTCAAATTCAGGAGAGAAGAACTCCATGGTTCCTTTCAATGTGTTCCTCTTGTGTTTAACTCTCTGTTACTTTCAGTGGTACTCTTCTGAATTTAGAGACCCATGTTTCATAATTTGCTATCCTCCACAGTGCCTTGCCTTGTGCCCTATACAGAGTAAATGACTGTTGGTGTGATAATTTTTAAAATTTGATGCAATGTGAGATGGGCTGGTAATCAAACTCTCTCTTTCCCTTTCAAAATAGTTAACAAACAAACAAACAAACAAAAATATGAATGCCTAGGCTACTGTCATTGGCTTGACCTTCATCCTCTATTCAAGAATACAGAGAATACATAAAATAGAGTTGAGTTTGTCCCACCCAATTTTGAGCTCAAAAGAGTCGTCTGATGACTGTTAAGAAAGAAAAGCCAACGGGAAACTGATGTATAATTTATTTGGTACCCAGTACCCACAGGAAACATCTGTTGTAATTTTATAAGCCTGTAAAAATTCAAAACAAGATAAGTGAAGAAAATGTGTCTATTTAAAAGACAGCATAGCAGTCCTCTCTAAGCACATTAAGGAGAGAGATGTCTGCAGCTTTATGTGGCAATTGTATATAATCTCACAGGCAACACAGCTATTTTATTCATTTAATTAAAAATGGAAAATGTATTATAATGAAAAAAGTAGGCCATGGAAAATGATGAACCACATTCCCTGCATTCCCAACCTCTCTTTTCATTTCATGTGGTTAAGTTTTTCTGGCAATTAAGATGTTTAAAACAATGGAATGGAAGAACAGAGTTATGGGATAGCTGGTTAATTTCCTCATAAAATTATTTAGAAAATCCCTTGCTTAAGCATCAATGTTAATTACCTTTATTAGTGCTGACAATAGTAGTTTCCACTAATAATCAGATTTGCTCTCTGCTCAATTTGCTGAGCAGAGTTGTGAATTATTAATGGGTACAAGGACTATTTTACCACAGATGGAAATACTTTGTAAAATGTGTTTTTCACTAGATAATGTCAACAAAATCCTTACCATTCAGATCAGCTTCTTATGCCCATTCATAAATATTGTAAAAAAAAAAAAAGTCTATCTGTCTACCTGTTAATCTACTAGTCAATAGGTCTACTATCATTGTGGCTCAACAAAAGGCAGTATGATTAAGCAATATGGTGCTGCACTGAAATTGTGATCTAGTTCCTGCTTGGCCCTGAGTCATTGTCACCTTACCTCTCTAGATCTCTTTGGTCCATGTGTAAAATAAGTTGAATTATCTGCCCCAAAGTTTGAAATTTGATTATAATACAAGGCCAGCTCATATTTAGGTTCAGGCCTTAAATTAAAAACTCCCCTGGCCCAGCCCCAGTGGGTCTAAGTTCAACATATTAAGACCCAACTCTGGTTTGATACTCTGAAGATTGGAAGGAAGATTGGGCAATCTACTTTCATGGACTTACCGCCTCAGAAACCCAAGGAGGGGTCACTATGAGTCAAACCGACTTGACAGCAGTGAGTTTGTTTTGTTTTGTTTTTCTGGTTTGATGCGCTAAAGATCATGAAATGGAACCTAGTCTTGAGTCTTCATGCAACTCTAAAACTCCATGCAATACCAGAGTGAGGACCAGATAAGTTACTAATTACAGTACTATTCTTGGATCAGTTGTAAGAACACTAATCAACCCTTGAATCATTGTGGAAGAGAATCAATCACATCCTTGAGTGTGCCTGGGTATAATAATAAGCAATCCTTGGATGTGTACAGTGCTTTGAGCTTTTCCAAGTATTTCACATAGATTGTCTCATTTTACCCAGAACAGAATGAAAGTGATGATGAAGATGGTCTGGAAGCACATTTTCAAGGAACACGAGTTGAGATTGTCAATCTTAGGCAAAATGAAGGACGGCATTTTTCCTCGGGGATGAGATTGCATTTATGTTGTTCTTCCTGAATTTCATTAGCTTCTCACTTCCAACTTGAAAGAAGACTGTGAAAGGCAATGAAGACATTGAGAAAGTGGCAGCAAATGCTGAATATAAAGTAGAAAAAAATGGAAGTCTTCCCTTTGAATTGAAAGAAAATAATGGGCTTGGTACTGTAATCATTGGGTTTGGATATTGAAACAGCTTGCGGATTGTCAAAGCCAGGGAAATTGCTTGAATCTGAAACTTGAGGCAAGAAGTGCTTGAAAAGATAGATAGATTCAAGAATGTGGCCAGGTTGCTGAGAATGAGTGTACGAATTTAAGAGGAGTAACTTAATTTTTTTTGTTCCCACTGTTCTCCAATAACAAAAACCTCCAAAACTCTCAAAGACTATCAGGGCTCAAAACAGATGGGAAAAGCAGATGCGCCTTAAGTCTTCCGTCAGACAGAGTTCCTAAATGCCCTGGGAGATAGGCGGAAAAGGATGTATTCATGGGCTCACTGTGGATTTACCCATTTCCAATCACAGGGAGCTGGCTGCCTGACAATAGCAAGGTTAATGACAGTACATGAAAACTTGGCTTTGTGATTTCTGCTACAAGTATTATAAACAGGAAATGAATATATATACCTATATGTGTGTATGTGTGTGTGTATGCATTTTTTCTTCATCTTCTTCCCTTTTACACAGTGGTAATGTGCACTTTGGATTTGACTTGCTTTGTTTCAACCTGTTTCCATCAGAGTTGTTGGAATTTTTGAAAGCCTTCTGGATCCCCTTTGACAATAGCAATATGTAAACCCCTTGTCATCTACTGGGTTTTGACTCACAGGGAACCTGTAGGACAGAGTAGAATTGCCTCATACGGTTTCCAAGGCTATCATTTTTACAGAAGCAGACTGCTCCATCTTTCTCCTGAGGAGCAGCTAGTAGGTTCAAACTGCCAACCTTTCAGTTAGCAGCCAACCACTTAACCACTGCACCAACCAGGGCTTCTCTAACAACAACAAAAAGCAGAGAGAGGGAACCATATTTTAGGAATGGACTTTATGAAGGGAGTGTCCACCTCACAATGGAATACCACAAGCACATTTTTATCCTGAAGCCTCCCTATCTGCGAACCAAATGGGCCAATATACGCACATTTGTGTATTCCCATAGTTCTCAAGTGTGGTCCTGGAACCAGTAACATCAGTATCACTTGGAAAATTGTCAGAAATGCAAACTGGCCCCACCCCAGTCCCATTGGATCAGAAACTCTGGGGGTGGGGCCCAGCTCGCTGTGATTTAACAAGCCCTCTAGGTGATTCTAATGTAATGTTCAAGTTTGAGAACTACTTCCAACCCACCAGCCACTCCTTGGAAGGAAGATTGGGCAATCTACTTCCATAGTGATAACCACCTCAGAAACCCAAGGAGGGGTCGCTATGATTCGGATCCGACTCGACGGCAGTGAGTTTGGTTTGTCTGTTTTGGTATTTGCTAAGGAGCCCTGGTGGTGACGTGGTTAAGAGCTCGGCTGCCAACCACAAGGTTGGCAGTTCAAACCCACCAGTTTCTCCATGAGAGAAAGATGTGGCAGTCTGCCTCTGTAAAGATTTGCAGCCTTGGAAACCCTAGGGACAGCTCTACTCTGAGTCTGAAAAGACCCAATGGCAATGGGGTGGGTATTTGCTGATAGAATGGGTCTCAAACTTGCCTGAACACTGGAATAACCTGGGGAACTTTCAGAAGTACCGCTGTCTGGTTCCCATCCCCAGGGATTCTAATTTAATTGATCTGGGGTATGGCCTGAGCATCAAGAGTCTCCAGATCTCTCTAGGTAATTCTAATGTGCAGACAAATTTGGCAACCACTGTGCTAACATCAATCTGCTTTCTTACTAAGGGGCAATTTTCAATAAAGAAAATGAGGAGACAGCGTTGACAGAAAAACAAAGCAAAATAGGAGTTTGGGGAAAGGCAGATAAAGTAAATTACACATACAGAATGCTTTCTGCTGTATCTAAAGGCAGCTGAGTCAGTCTCTAGAACCTTTTCAAATGATGATTAATTCTCTAGGTAAGAACATTCGTCTCTGTGTGAGGAATAGTCTTGCTTTTGTGGTTGTCACACTTCAAAGTTTATGCCAGAAAGAAAGTGTCCTGTGGGATTCTGAAGGCAAAAAATATAAAGAAATAGCATAAGAATTTTGAAAAAATGACTTTGGAATGTGAGCATATTGGTCAAAATCATCTTCATTGTTCTTATTCTTGGAGGTCTTAAAAGTTACATTTTAATCCTACATTTATTTTATTTCATTGAATCTTACAGTTAGAAGGGACATTAGAGACCACAGATCCAGGAATACTTTGTCCTGTATGTGTGGGTTTGTGGCCTCCACTGGAAATTTGATGGGGAACTTACTGCAGCACACTTGCACCAACCAAGTGTGGGAAAGTTCTTAGATAGCAACAAGTTCAAACAGAAATATTTCTTCTTATAATGTCCATTCATCCCAGTTCTGCCTTGGAGCACCATTCTTAAGAGGTGGGTAGTTGAACATCCTTTCCTGGTGGAAGAAGGATGCACAAACACAACTTAGATGTCTGATGGAGTTTTAAAGGTTATAATCATGTGGATGATAATACTCATATAGTTTTTTCCCATTGGTTTTGAACCGATAGGAAATAGACATAGAAGTCAGATATCACTGCAAGGTCAATATTATTGCGGATAAAATTGGACATTATGTGGGGAGTGTCCACCTCACAATGGAATACCACAAACACATTTTTATCCTGAAGCCACCCTATTTGTGAACCAAATGGGCCAATATACACACATTTGTGTATTCCCATAGTTCTCAAGTGTGGTTCTGGGACCAGTAACATCAGTATCAACTGGAAAATTGTTAGAGATGCAAACTGGCCCCACCCCAGTCCCACTGGATCAGAAACTCTGGGGGTGGGGCCCAGCTCGCTGTGATTTAACAAGCCCTCTAGGTGATTCTAATGTATGTTCAAGTTTGAGAACTACTTCAAACCCACCAGCCACTCCTCGGAAGATCTACTTCTGTAGTGAAGTAGTTGAAGTACTTCCTCCTGAACTGGACTGACATTGTTGCAAGGCAAAACAGCCATTACAGAGAGTGGAACTACCACATCATGTGGGGCCAGAGAGAATTCCCCACCAGCACCTCAGGGATGAGCTTGCCAGGTCCAGAGCTACATCTATCTGGGTCTCTTTTTCCTCATCTCCTCTCTTGGTGAGGAGTGGAGGTTGAAAAGGGAATCCAATGAGTCCCTTCCATATTGGTTTCTCCTGGGAAGAAAGGAGGAGACTGGAGGTATGTGGTCATAAATCCCCACCCTTCAACACCCTTCAAGCCTTCTGAACATTTTTATACCTTAAGTATTTGAAGGCAATTATTATATGTTTGGTAAATCATCCATCATTTTTTAAAAATGAAAAATCCCAAATTTGTTAATGTGTAAAAGATTCCCAAGCCCCTCAGCATGCTGGCTATCCTTATGTGGATGCCATTTGTTATTGTTCCTCTTAAGGTGGGAAGTTCACAATGAGAAAGAAAAGTTGTTTTTGTTTGCTTTCCTTTTTCATATTTTGTTGTTAGCTACCTTTGAATGGTTTGTACTTTTTGATCCTGTTTACCATATTTGTCCTTACTCCAATGGCATAAAGAGAGTGTCCCATATATTCTTCAATGTGTTTTTTAAGGCATCACCTTTCACATTTAAGTCCTTGCATTAGGTGGAATTTACTTTTGTGCCTGGTATAAAGAGGGAACCTAATTTTATTCTTTTCCATATGAATAATCGGGTGTTTCAGCATCTTCGTTCAAGGATACAACATTTCCTCCAGTCTCTAATGACATCTGTGTCATATACTAAGTTTCCACTTAGGTGTGAGTCTGTTTCTAGGCTCTCATTTGTTACTGGGGTTAATTGGTCAATCTCTATGCCAAAATAACACTAACTTAATTGCTATAACTCATAAAAAGTTGTGACATGGATTTCCACACTTTGTTTTTCTTCAAAAGTGTCTTGGTTATTCTTGGTCTATTGTTCTTAGACATAAACTTTAGAATCAGCTTGTTAAATCTCTTTAAAAAAGTTTTAGGATTTTAATTAAAATTACATTGTATCTGCAGATGATTTTGGTGAGAAGAGAGAGCCTTATGAAACCATATTCTTTTTATCCATGAATATGATATATTTCTCCATGTACTTAGCTCTTTGTTAATGTTTTAAAATAGTCTTATTTTGTAATTTTCTCCATAAAGATCTAACAAAACTTTTCTTTGATTTATTCCTATGTGCCTCGTATTATTTATTTATTTATCATTGTGATTTGGGTGAAGATTTACAGAGCAAATTCACTTTCCATACAGCAGTTCACATACACTTTGTCTCATGACATTGACCACAGT
>NW_006922240.1:159092-166445 GCF_000298275.1 Orycteropus afer afer
AAAGCTGATCCAAGGCAAATTCCTCGGACTGCACTCAGCCGCAGCTTCCTCTCTCTCCCCACCCCATCTGCCCGTAGCACTGGAGCAATCCCACCAGACCACTAATGGCTCTGGAGTCTGTCTGTGATACCGCCCACCTGCAGCGCCAAAGATGTGTGCTATTTCAGTTCTGTTGGAGTTGGGGGAGTACCTGCTAGTAAACTGTGGTCCCGATATCAGTGACAAAGATAAACACAGTGTCTCCCAGGCTGTGATCCACTGAGAGGGGAGCGAGCTCACCCTCCTGGTGCAACAGTGAGCTCTCTGCTTGAGTTTCAATGGTGCTGCATGCACCCGTTTGCACTTAGGTGACCCAAATTACCAATGAAATCAGGTACTGGAGGCAGATCCTTGGGGCTGTTTGCTGGGATGTTGATGTGGTCACTGGTATACTGATTAGGGTGTCTTCTTTCTTGGCTCATGGGGATCTCAGGTGGCCGCCCTTGTCCGCCAGTCAGTGACTGCCCAAGAGAAGTTTCCAATGGCTTCTCTTGGCTGCCTGTCCATCCTCCACCAGGTATCTCTTTCTTAAATAATCTCCCTGTGCCTTTCCTCTAATTCTGCTCTTCTGTGTTCGGTGCACTCTGATTCAGAGCACCAAATTCCCTAATTCAAACTGCTGTACCTAGTTTTTCAAGCATTTAGATGCTAGAGGTAAATAGCATGGTGCTTACTAATGAGACTCCATTTTGAATCTTCTTCCCCAATCTTGACTATTTTAATTGCATCTTGTTTTCTTAATATCACAAATTAGAAATTATTTCTGCTGTATACAGACAATATTTGTGTACACACCAATATGTTTACCATAGTCTTGGCTCACCATTCCTTCTCATTTCTCAGATCTGCCTTCTGTCATCTTCTTTATTCATGAAGTGCATCCTCTGGAATCTCTTTATTGAAGGTCTATTGCTAGCATACTCTCAATATTTGTCCCAAAGCTCTGTCTCTCACAAGCCAAATCAACCTCATCTGAAGACTGTCATCAGTGGGAATGAAGGAGAACAATTCATCCCTTGGCTTTTAGTTTCCATTGGTCTAAGTTTGACAGTTCTTTTATGCTTCTAGGTTGTCTAGTCATTGGGCAATATTAGCAGGGAGCCTCAGGGGATAGACAAAAGGTGCAATACCCAGGTATGAAATGAAGCACTGTCAAGTTTCTCCTGCCTAGAATCAATTGGAATCTACACAGTGGAATCCCCATAGTGGCAGATTGTACAAAAGGCAAACAAGAAAAACAAGAAGATATGAAGTATGCAAAATAAGTGGCCTGTTTCATTATATATTTTATGATTTTCTTTCTTTCATCTTCCTTTCCTTCCATCCTTCCCTTTTTTTAGGGGTGAGTAATATTTGTAGAACCCATATCTATAAGAATTCTTTGAAACCTGAATCTAATGTGTTTTCCTCCAGAAAACAGTTGCATTCACTTTATTGATATCTCTGGACCTCCCCCCACCCCAGATCTCTTTATAGCTGATCTCTCTCTGTGTTTTTTCCAGTTCTCAGAGAGTGTGATTTCTTGGTCTAATTTTGCATGATTGCCAGTTTGAGGTTATAAATTCTCAAGAGGGACTCCCAGCTGCCTCCAGTACCAAAGACAAGGCCAAGAAAGTCAATGTCTTCATTGTAACTCTACGAGCTTGGGATTTTTTTGCACCATTTCATAGTAGGTACAGCTCTGTGAGGGTCCTGGCTTTATAAGGGAATCTCTTATCCATCTTTTCTGTTTGACTGGCATCATTGTTCCTTTAAAACTCTAGGCAGCCAAGGCTCTGTAGATAACCTCAGGGCAGCTGCTGGTATTAGCATTTCCTTATCTTGCTGGCTTCTTGGTTTTGCTTCTTTTGCTCACTGAGGACTTCTTTCATCTCAATGCCATTCTTCTCTCTTTCTTTCTCATCTATCTGTATCATCTATCAATCAGAATAAATATATAACCCAACCTTTTTAGGTATTCTGTACCAGGAGTATTTTCTACAATATCTATTCTGCCAAACCAAGATCAAACTGCTACTGAATTCTAAGTTAACCATTAAGGAGTTAGTAATTCCAACTGCCTTTGCATTGCCTGAATATTGATAAACATGTTTTATGTGTCTTTCTATTTCAAAGGCCTTAGCATTTCTAATGCAAAGCCCATACTGCCATTCTGGTCCTTAGAGTTCTTTTCTCTAAAAAAAGACTGAAGCTCATAGTGCCTAATTCCCTCCTTTCTGTCCTGACTCTGAATATAAGTACAAAGGCCCTTGCCATTTTAAAAGGTATGGGGTATATCCTGGTGATCTTTTGCTGCATAACAAATCAAACCAAATTTTGTTGCATAAAACAAAAACATTTTACTATTGTCTCTAATGGTTTTGGGGGTCGACTGGCCTCGGCTGGCCAGTTCTTGTTCTCTAATGTAGTTGTGGTCAGATGGTGACTGGTGCTGGAGTCACCTCAAAGGTTAATTCAGTTATGTCTTAAGGTTGATACTGGCTCTCAACTGGGACCTGAGCTGAACTGTTGTTGGGTCATGTGGTTGGAAAAAGTAGCCTCTCCATGTTGCCTGGGCTTCCTCACAGCAGCATGGCTAGTTTCCAAGAGCAAGCATCGCAAGGGACAGAGTGAGTTGGGAAGCTTTTTTTATTTTAGTTTCAGAGGTCATCGTTTCGGCTACATTTCATTTGTTAGATCTGAGTTACCAAGGCTGGCCAAATTCAAGGTGAGGAGAATTAGACCCTATCTTTTGATGGGAGAAGGATCAAAGAACATGTGGACTTATGTTGAAACCACCAGAGATTTAAGTAACCAAACATAGGGAGGTTTCTAGAGTTTTCAAACTCTAGCAAACTTTTTATAACCATGGTCATTGCTTTTCAATTCATGAGCATTGTTGGTTGAAGCACAAATGTTCATTTGCCCTTGTTATTATCACTCACTGGGTTATACTAAATCTTCTGAATCCAACATTATGTACATTCAAGGCCTGAGGTTGCATCCAAGCTACAGTAATCCTTCTTGTGTCTTTGGATGACTATTCAAATAACCTTTACTTGGCTTCTCTGCTTGCAGTTTTATCTTCCTTCTCCACATTGATATATTCTAGTCAGCACATCTGATCACGTCTCTTCCATGATTTTCAGTCTCAATATGGGAAAAAAAGGCTTCCATGATTAGCTTCTTACCCTCTTTCATACTTCATCTCTCATTTTCTGTTTGACCTTTACACTCTGTTGTTGTTAAGTGTCGTCGAGTCAGTTCCGACCCATAGCAATCCCCTGTGACAGAGTAGAGCTGCCACATAAGATTTTCTAGGCTGCAATCTTTATGGGAGCAGGTTGCCAGGTTTTTCTCCCATGAAGCCCTTTAGTGAGTTTGGGGCTCCAGCCTTTCTGTTAGTAGCTGATCATTTAACCATTGCAGCACTAGGCCTCCTTCTTTACACTCTAGCAGTTCTAAACACTGTGCCTTTCCATATCTCTGTGCCTTTGCATATGTTGATCTTACTGCCTAGAATGCTTGTTCCTAACTTATGTAGCTGGCAACTTCAAGCATTCTTTAGGTGGATTCACAGAGAAATGTGTCCTCATAGCTATAACACACCCATTTGTTCAGTCAGATGAGACAATCTACTTCCATAAAGATTTGGAAACCCAACGGGGGATGCTATAAGTTGGAACTGACTTGATGGCAGTGGGTTTGGTTTTGGTTTTCATGAGGTGGAAAAGGATACTTGGTGGCACAAATGGTTAAGGGCTCAACTGCTAACTGAAAGGTTGGTGGTTTAAACCAACTCAGTGATTCTGCAGGAGAAAGACTTGGTGATCTGCTCCCATAAAGATTCTGGTCAAGAAATCCTATGGAGCCATTCTACTCTGTCACACAGGGTCACTGTGATTTGAAGTCAACTCAACGGCACCTAACAATAACACAAGGGGTAGGGGGGAGAGGAGGGCAGACAATTTAAGTGAGAGAAGATGCGTTAAAAAAGCTGTTAAAAATGACTCTTTTGTATCCAGGTTGATTATTTTCCTGGAAAAGATAATTTGGTGTTCTCCATGATTTTTTTTTCAAGGATGGAAGAATTGTTACATACCATCTCATTTAGATTTCAAACATACCATAAACAAGGTGTTCTGGTTACCTAGTGTGGCTCTGACAGAAATATACCACAAATGTGGATGGCTTAAACAAACAGGAGTTTATTCTCCTACAGTTCAGAGGCTAGAAGTCTGAATTCAAATGGCCAGGCTCTAGGGGCTGTGTGAAAGCCTCTTGACCTTGGGCTCAGCTCTACCTCTTGCTCCTGGCCCACTGAAGCTAGAGACATCTCTTCACTCAGGCAGCTACTGGCTGCTGAGGCTAACAAGCCCAAGGTCAGCAAATAAAATGGCACAGTCCCGATGTTACCAAATCACATGGCAGGCCATTCATTCAAGTCCATTTTAAGTCCCAAGGTCAGCAGAGCATGGCAGGTTGCTGAACAACGTCATGGCTATATGCAGGGTCCAAGCATGCCATAAGCTAGAGACTATCCCCAAAGCTTCTCCTTATATACAGGAAGCAGACCACATCCCAAAGGCAGCTACTCAGCTGCTTGTGGTAGATCCCACCATGGAACTGATTGTCAGTCTCATCATGGGGAATAACTACCACCAGCCGCCCAGCCACTCAACCAGGCCCAACCACGTTGACATACAAATTGAACTACCACACAAGGCTTTGTAACAGTTAAATCTTCTTCATCTTCCCTCACATTTCTACTTAAAATATTCCTGTTCAGTTTTATCCCTTGTGTGCTGAATAAGGTGGCTCCCATTTATGGCATCTGATGAGTTCTACATGTCTAATTATGAAAGAGGATGAAATTTAGGTTTTCATAAGTTGGTACCAATTAAACTATGTAAATGAATGTTTCCTGAAATTTCTGTTGTTGGCTTCCTTACGTTTAGTTTATTTTTTCACTAACTAGCTCTATGTCTACTTCTGATAATAAAATGAATAATTGACTGTCTTTGTTACCACCTTTTTTTTAGACACCTGGGAAAACACACTTTTGCTCCAGAAATTAAATGAACATGCCCACTGGGCTACCATATTGTCCCTCTGTTCCCAGATTTGCAAACTCTAATTTTTCAGGTCTCTTGAGAAGCGGTTCATTTAGTCTAAATCTTAGCCACCAATCTCAGCCAGCTGTTTCTATTTCTAAGGTGCTTTCTTCCTTATTTCAATTTAATAGCTTGATATGAATTAGAAAACAGATTCCTTTGTCTGAGGTATTCATGTCAGGAATTTCTCTAGGGCTTATTTGTAGTATCTGTCTCCTAGGGAGATTGCCATTTTGTTCCATCTTTTGGTCATTGAACCAGTTTTCTGGATCACATGGTCTACTGATGTTGGAAGGTTCAGAATTTATAGACCAAGGAAATGATTTTATGAATAGTGTTTATCCATCTGTTGTACTGAGTGTTCACTTTCTTACAAAACATATTTTCTACACCTAACTATCATGAGTTCTTAATTTACTTTACATTTTGCCTATCTGAAAAAGTATACATTTGGACTTACTATCTTGGCTAATTATGCCTGTCTTTTTTTTTTTTTGCCCTGAGTACAAGATAACCTGTTCAATGCCAAAGGCCAACAGATTCCCTATAGTGCACATTAAAAGGGTTCAAAGAGTTGTAAACTGTTCATTGTGATGTGGCAAATTAATTGAACTATTCTAGGCCTTGGTTTCCTCATCAATAAGATAGAATTTGGAATAAGAGCATCGTTAATGCTGAGTCCCTGTAAGGCATACGGTTCAACTCTTATTTTACCAATGAGATGTCTAATGGTCAACCTCTCACAGACCCAGGACTTGCACTTAAATCTCCAGACTGCAGGGTCATCATTTCAAATAAGAAAGTGTCACAGTCTGGCATTTGCTTTATGTTCCACTAGACTTAAAGCTCCACGAACACTTTTTGCTCAATATTTGATCTATAATACACACCGTACTCTTTGGCACATGGTCAGCCAAGAAAAATATTTGTGGAATGAATAATGAATAAAATAATAAAACAATCAGTGTAGCTGTAATGTGGAGAAGAGATCAGAAGCAGGGAAGGGGAGCTATTAGGGAGGTATTGTATATTACAGCCGGAGGTGTCTTAGTCTATAGTGGAAGCATTAGAGATGGAAAGAAGTAGATATATTTGAAAAGTGTTCTATGTTAGAACCACAAAGTCTTGGTGGTGAAAATGTGAAGTGTAGAGAATGACTCCTAGTTTTCTGGTTTAAGCCATTGGGTGGCTAGAAGCAGCATTTACTGAAATGGAATAGAAAGAATGGAAAAGACCACAGTTTGATTTTTTAAAATTTTTTTATTGTGATTTGGGTGAAAGTTTATACAGCAAATTCTTTGTCCATACAGCAGTTCACATACATTTTGTTTCATGATATTGATTATGATTTCCCACAAGGTAACAGCTCTCCTACCACTTTCTTTCTTCCCTATGCCCTTCCCTCCCATGTACTCCTGCCACCTGAGCTGTCTCCCTGTGAAAACATTGCCCTTCTGTTCTCCCATGATTGATCCCTCCAAGGAGTGTATCTACCTGATGTAAATGTTCACCCCATATGCCTGTCTATTGTTTGGCTGAAAGTTACAGTAGTGAGTTCAGTTCCAGACCTGAAGGGTAACTAGGGGCCATAGTCTCAGGGGTCTCATCAGGCTCTATCAGAGCAGTAAACATGGTCTTTTATTTTTATTTTTTATGATTTTGAGTTTTGTTCCACATTGTTTTCCCACTCTCTCCAGGATCTCCTGCACTGATCCCCCTACTTCTGAGTCGTTGACAGTGGTAGCCAGGCACTATCTAGTTCTTTTGGTCTCATGGTCATACAGGTTGAAGATCACATGGCCTACTAGTCCCTTGAACTAATTGTTTCCATGCAGTTTTGGTATTCTTCATTCTTCTTTGTTCCAGATGAGGAAAGATCCATCTTTGCATCTAGACGGCCATTTGCAAGCTTCTAAACCCCAGTTGCTACTTACCAAAGTAGGATGTAGATCAGTGTTTCTGTGTAGTACGTTTTGCCAATTGAGCTTGATGTCCCCTGCAACCATGGTCCTGAGCCCACAGGTCCAACTACTCACTCCCTCAGGGTAGCTGACTGTGGCCAAGAAGCCACCACAAACTTGCCCCTTGTCAGCTCTACTGTACACCCAGACATTCTTACAGTACATACAAATACACAGATAGGAACATCATCTGCATGGTCATGGGCAAACTCCACCCTGCCTAGATATACCTGATTGTTCAGCCTGCCCACTTATCTATT
>NW_006922240.1:169104-170860 GCF_000298275.1 Orycteropus afer afer
TTGCTGCTCTTTTTGTAATGGTTGGAGGCGTTGGGTTGATGTGTTGGTTTGGGCTCTCTCTTCTTTTGTGATGTGTACATTTATTGGTATAAATTGTCATCTGATCACTGTTTTACTGTGTCCCAAAGATTTTGGTACATTGTCTTTTCATTCTTGTTTGATTCAAGACATTTTTTTAAGTTCATTTTTCATTTCTTCTATTACCCAGTTATTTTTATGGAGGGTGTTATTCAGTTTCCATATGTTTGATCTTTTTCCATTGGTTGGATCTTCCTATTGTTGGTTTCTAATTTTACTGCCTTGTTATCTGAGATGTTTTGCAATATTTCAGTGTTTTGAAATTTATTCAGTCTTGCTCTGTGACCTAACATATGGTTTATCATGGAGAATGTTCTATGTATACTTGAAAAAAAATGTATATTGTGCTGTTGTTGCCTGAAGTGTTCTGTGGATGTCTATAAAGTCAAGTTAGTAGATTGTATTGTTTAGTTCTTGGTCTTTGTTGAGTTTCTTTCCAATTGTTCTATCTTTCATCAAAAGTGGTGTATTTAAGTCTCCTACTGTGAGTGTGCAGTCATCTATTTGTCTTTTCAATTCTGTTAAACTCTGATTTATGTATTTTGACATTCTTTCATTGGGTGCATTGATATTTATAATGGTTATGTCCTCTTGTTCAACTGAACCCTTAATCATTATATAATGTCCTTGCTCTAGTAGCATAGTGCCTAAGGCATTTAACTGCTAACCAGAATGCTGGCAGTTCAAACCCACCAGCAACTCCTTGGAAGGAAGATTGGGCAATCTACTTCTGTAGTGATACTGCCTTGAAAACCCAAGAAGGAATCACTATGGCATCTGACTTGATGGAAGTGAGTTTTTAGAGGTTCCTTGTCTCTTATCATGATGTTTGTCTGAAAGTCAATTTTATCAGAAATTAATATTGTCATTCCTGCTCTTTGTTGATTGCCATTTGCTTAATACATTTTTCTCAAACCTTTGATTTTTAGTCTATTTTTGTCTTTGTCTCTAAGGTATATCTCTTGTACACAGCATATTGATGGGTTAGGTTTTCTTAGCCAGTCTACAAATCTCTCTCTTGAATGGTGCATTTAATACATTTACATTCAGTGTAATTATTGATAAATATGAATTTGTTGCTGTCATTTTGTTATGCATTTTTTCGTGGTGTTTCTGATTTCTTTGTTCCATGTAATTTTCTGTGCTGAGCTTGTTTTGTTTATGAATGATGTTATCACTTCCTTTGTTGCTATTGTTTTAGTATTTGCTAAATATTTGTGCTTTTTGTCTTTTTCACTTTGATGTGAAGATTTATTATTTTCCTTTGAGGTTACTCTGTGATTTATAATTTTCTTCCCAAGTTTAGAACAGTCTGTTCTATCTCACAATTGTCTTGACTTCCTCACCATTTAGAAGTTCTGTAACTGCACTCTTTTTTCCCTCAAAAAGGTTTGTAGTTGTACTCATTTGCCAATTGATGTTTCTGGTTCCTTGTTTACAATCTAGTAAGCTTATTTTACTTTGGATACTTCCATAACTCGGTTGGTTGCTGGGTTATGTCATCATGTGTGTTAGTGATTGTTGTTTGCTATTGTTGGTTCTCTGTCCAAAGGACTCCCTTTAGCATCTCTTGTAAGGTTGGTCTGATTTTAACAAATCCCCTTAATTTCTGTTTATCTGTAAATGTTCTAATTTCACCATCATATTTGAGGGAGAATTTTGCTGCATACACAATTCT
>NW_006922240.1:172054-173515 GCF_000298275.1 Orycteropus afer afer
ATAAACACACAGGAACAATCAACAAAAAGGAAAAGAAAAGAAATGCAATAAATGAGAAGAGATACTTAAAGAAATACTTTAAAAAAACAAAAGAAATGTAAACAGAACAAGAGAGAAAAACCTCCCACAATATCTGGGGAGGGAGAATAGGAGAAAAGAGCTAGAGTAAAAGAGTAATAAAGAAAAGAAAATGATAAAGATATAAAAAGAAAAGCAAGGGATGGGAAGAACCAAAAGAAAGAAAAAAGATGAAAAAGAGGAAAAGTGAAGAGAAAAAAACTCAAAACCTGAACCCAGGAAGGGAAAAAGAAAGAATAAAAATTAAAAGGAGAAAAATGAATAAAAACAAATAAAAACAATCTGGGGTGGGGGGAGGGTGGGCCAGGGTACCCAGGCTTTGTCAAAGCATACAGACTGGGATGGAATTTCTGCCAGTCCAGAAAGTGGACTGGCACCATGTACAACACTGCTGGCATTTGAAACACTGGTGGTACAGCCTCAAGCTTCACAGCAACATGCAATCCCCACAGGATGACATGAGCAAAGATGTTTCCTTGAGGACTAAGGTGTGCCTGACACAAGCTATTTTCAATCACCTCATATGCATGTGAGAGGTGGACAATTAATAAAGAAGACAGAAAAAGAACTGATACTTTTGAGCTGTGATGTTGGCAAAGAATGCTGAAAGTACTGTGGACTGCTAAAAAAAACTAACAGGTCTGTGCTGGAGGAAGTGCAGCTAGACTTTGGAGGCGAGAAAGGCCAGACTTCGTCTCACCTACTTTGGTCACATTGTCAGATGGGACCATTCCCTGGAGAAGGATGTCATGCTTGGTAAGGTGGAGGGTCGACAAAAGAAGGGAAGGCCCTCAACGAGATGGATTGACACAGTGGCAGTGACAGTGGGCTCATGTATAGCAAGGATCATGGAGCTGGCACAGGACTTGGTGGTGTTTTGTTCTGCTGGGCCTAGGGTCGCTATGAGTCAGAGATGACTCGAAGGCATCTAACAACAATGACAACAACAAGGTGGTTGTAGGTGGGGGATGCCAGCACTTCTGTTCACCGAGAGCATGTGAGGTATAAGAGTAACAAGCAGAACATCACACCTTTCCAGTCATCAGCCTCCACTGTGGCTGCCCTTGCTGTCCTCGGCAAGTGGAGCCTATTCTTAGGTCCCTGGTATCTGATTACTGCCACTCTAAATATCCAAAATGACCATACCACTTGCAAATATTCAAAATGGCTGTGCTTTCTGGACAGCTGAAATTCCACAGCTCAGTTTGTCTCCTTATTGACTGTTTCCCTTTTTAGTCGTCAGCCACCAGTGCAGTTGTCCATGTAGCCCTTGGTGAGCTGTTGTTCTTGTTAAGTGTCATTGACTTGGCTCTGACTCATAGCGACTCTGTGTACAACAGCCTCACAATACTTGCTATACCTGAGCCCATCATTGCAGCCACT
>NW_006922240.1:173918-174773 GCF_000298275.1 Orycteropus afer afer
GTTTTTAGGTGCTTTTGAGCCATCTCCGACTCATAGCAACCCAATGCTCAGCAGATGAAACATTGCTCAGTTCTGTGCCAGCCTCACAATCCTTGCTATACTTGAGCCCATTGTTGCAGCCACTATGTCAATCCATCTTGTTGAGGGCTTTCCCCTTTTTTGTTGACTTTCCACTTTACCAAGCATGATATCCTTCTTCAGGGAATGGTTCCTTCTGACAATACGACCAAAGTAGGTGAGACGAAGTCTGGCCATTCTCTCTTCCAAGGAGCATTCCAGCTGCACTTGTTCCAGAGCATATTTGTTAGTCCTTTTAGCAGACAATTGTACTCTTAGCATTCTTTTCCAACGCCACAATTCAAAAGCATCAACTCTTCTTTGGTTTTCCTTATTCATTGTCCAGCTGTCACATGCATAAGAGGTGACTAAAAATACCATGGCTTGGGTTAGGCACACCTTACTCTTCAAGGATACATCTTTGCTCTTCAGCACTTGAATTAAGTCTTTTGCAGCAGATTTGCCCAATGCAATGCATCATCTGATGTCTTGACTGCTGCTTCCATTGGTGTTGATTGTAGAACCGAGTAATATGAAGTCCTTGACAACTTCAATCTTTTCTCCATCCACTGTGAAGCCATTTACTGGACGATTTGTGAGGATTTTTGTTTTCTTTATATTGAGGTGTAATCCACACTGCAGACTGTAGTCTTTAATCTTCATTGGTAAGTGCTTCAAGTCATCCTCACTTTCAGCAAGCAATGTTGTGTCATCTGTGTATTGCAGGTTGTTAATGAGTCTTCCTCCAATCCTGATGCCACATTCTTCTTCATATAGTCCAGCTTCTCAGATTATTTG
>NW_006922240.1:176188-180194 GCF_000298275.1 Orycteropus afer afer
TTTATTTTATCATTTTTTTCCATTTCCTTTAGCTACTCTCTGCTCAAGGGCAAGTTTCAGAATCTCTGCTGACATCCATTTTTGTCTTTTCTTCCTTTCTTATCTTTTTAATGACCTCTTGCTTTCTTCATGGATGATATACTTGATCTCATCCCACAATTCCTCTGGTTTTCAGTCACTGGTGTTCAATGCATCAAATCTATTCTTTAGATGGTATCTAAATCCAGGAGGTTATTGCATCAAGGTCATATTTTGGCTCTCATGGACTTGTTTTAATTGTCTTGAACTTCAACTTGAAAGTGCATATGAGCAGTTGATGGTTTGTTCCACAGTCAGTTCCTGGCCTTGTTGTGGCTGAAGATATTGAGATTTTCCATCACCTCTTGCCACAGATGTAGTCAATCTGATTTCTGTATATTCCATCTGGTGACATCCACGTGTATAGCCATTGCTTATGATGTTGAAAAAAGATATTTGTAATGAATGAGTCGTTGGTCTTGCAAAATTCTATTGTGCAATCTCCAGCTTTATTTCTTTTACCAAGGCCATTTCTTCCAACTACTGGTAACTCTTCTTTGTTTCCAACTTTTGCATTTCAATCACCAGTGATAATCAACACATCTTGATTGCAAGTTTGCTGAATTTCAGACTGCAGAAGTTGGTAGAAATCTTCAATTTCCTCATCTTTGGCTTTGGTGGTCGGTGCATGGCTTTGAATAATAATAGTATTAACTGGTCTTCCTTGTAGGCATTAGGATATTATCTCATCACTGACAGCTCTGTACTTCAGGACAGATCTTGAAACAGTCTTTGTGACGATGAATGCCACACCATTCCTGTTCAATTTGTCATTCCCAGAATAGTAGATCATATGTTTGTCTGATTCAAAATGGCCCACACCAGTCCATTTTAGCTCACTAATGCCTAGGATATCAATCTTTATGTGTTCTATTTCATTTTTGACATCTTCCAATTTTCCTGGATCCATACTTCATACATTCCATCTACCAACCTCGGATTATTTGCTCAGCAAACAGACTGAATAAGTAAGGTGAAAGGATACAACCCTGGTGCACTCCCTTCTTGATTTTAAACCATGTAGTGTCCCCTTGTTCTGTTCAAACAACAGCCTCCTGGTCTATGTATAGGTTCCTCATGAGCACAATTAAGTACTCTGGAATTCCCATTCTTCTCAATGTTATCCATAATTTGTTCCACACAATTGAATGTTTTTGCATAGTCAATAAAACACAAGTAAACTTTCTGGTATTCTTTGCTTTTAGCCAAGATCCACCTGACATCAGCAATGATATCTCTTGTTCCACATCCTTTTCTGAATCTAGCTTGCATTTCTGGAAATTCTCTGTCAATATACTGCTGCAACTGTTTTTGAATTATCTTCAGCAAGGTTTTACTTCTGTGCAATATTAATGATATTGTTCGATAAATTCCACATTCTGTGGGATCATTCATTTTTAAGTTACTGGCCCAGGTCCTAATACCACTTGTAAATATTTAAACTTGTTGCACCATCAGGGTAGCTGACAGCCCACAGATCCATTTGTCTCCTTATTCACTGTTTTCATTCAGGTTCTTCTACTAGTTGGTATTTAATTCACTTCTGTATCCTTCCTTTCAAAGCTCAGGGATCCAGGATTATCTTCTGTATCTTCATCAATTTGTTTCTGTTTTCTTTGTTGAAGAGTGCCTGTGTAGCTTGTCTGTCTATTCCACCATCTTTGACCAAGGTTTGATTTTGTCATGATACATTTGGGATGCCTGGGAGAAAATACCCAAGTGGAAATATCCAGTTATCAATTAGATGCCTGAGACTGGTTGTCAGAAAGGCAATTTTGGTAAGAGATGTAAATTTGAACATTGTATGCAAATAAATATTTTAAAAAATAAAATATAGTCAAATGCTTAGGAAAAAACAACAGACCTGGGACCTAAGCCTTAGGAAGTCAACCTTTTCAGAGCTCCAATAGAGGAGGAAGGACCAGCAAGAACCTAGAAGAGCAGTGTCCAGTGAATGAAGGGGAAGGAAAAATCAGAAAAGTAAGGTATCATGGGAGGCAATAAAACAGTATTTCAGGAAGCCAATAAAAGATAAGAGAAAGGGCTAATGCCATCTAATTCTTCTGAGAGGACTAAGTGAAACAAATCAATGTCAAGCTAGGATTCTATGTATTAGATTGAATTGTGTGAAATTACTATTTTTATTATTAAAAAACAGCCAAATATTGGTAATTTTGTGTAGGTCAGTGTAATACAGTATACATGCTTTCACTTTCCACAGTTTTGGTTACCCTCGGCTAACTGCAGGTAACTGAAAACATTAAATGGAAAATTCCAGAAATAAACAATTCATGAGTTTTAAATTGCAGCACCATTTTGAGTAGTGTAATGAAATCCCATGTCTTCCTGCTCTGTCCTGCCCAGGCCAGGAATCATTCTTTTGTTCAGTGTTTCCATGCAGTATATGCTACCCACCCATTAGTCACTTAGTATCTGTCTTGGTCATAAAATCCATTGTTGAGGTATTGCAGTGTTTGTGTTCCCCAAAACCAAACCCACTGCTGTTGAGTAGATTCCAACTCACAACAGCCCTATAAGACTGAGAAGAATTAACCCATAGGGCTTCCAAGGCCATAAGTCTTTACAGAAGGAGACTGCCTCATCTTTCTGTCATGGAGTGGCTGGTGGGTTTGAACTGTCAACCTATTAGTTAGCAGTCCAAAGCTTTAACTGCAGTATGACCAGAGCTCCTCGTTGTGTTCAAATAACAATTATTTTACTTAATAATGGTTCCAAAGAGCAAGAGTAGTGATGCTGGCAATTCGAATATGCCAAAGAGAAGCTGCAAAGTGCTTCCTTTAAGTGAAAAGATGAAAGTTCTCAACTTAATAAAGAAATTAAAAAATTGAATGCTGGGGTTACTAAGATCACATTCACATAATTTTTATTACAGTATATTGCTATAATTGTTCTATCTTATTTTTAGTTATTGTTGTTAATCTCTTACTATGCCTATTTTATGAGATTAAACTTTATCATAAGTATGTATGTATAGGAAAAAACAGTACATATAAGGGGTTGGTACTATGCATGGTTTCAGGTATCCATTGGGGGTCTTGGAGTGTATCTCTGTGGCTAAGGAGGGACTACTGTATATGATTTGCTTGAAAGGTGTATATTTCAGGGGAACCTCTCTTCCATTAAATGAGAAACACCTGTAACCACAATTGTGATTTCCTCCCTAACTTCTTTTTGTCTGCTTGTTTGTTTTGCCTAACTTCCCTCAAAAACAAAACAAAACAAAAAACAACCAAACTCACTGCCATCGAGTTGGTTCTGACTCATAACAACCCTCCTTGGGTTTCCAAGGTGGTAAATCTTTATGGAAGTAGATTGCCCGATCTTCTTTCCATGGAGTGGCTGGTGGGTTTGAACCTTCAACCTTCTGGTTAGCAGTTAGATGCCTTAGGCACTACACCACCAGAGCTCCTTAACTTCCCTCAGTAAATGTTTATTTATTTGGCTTTTATTCTAAATTTGGGGAAGTCCTTGAATGATTCTAAGCAGAGATTGGCAAGATAATTTTATGTTTTATGGTAAGTTTTTATTTCATGAGACAGTAAGTTAGAGGGCTTGTGTCTGTTTTCAATCACAGTTCTTTGCCCAAAGCCCAGTTCAAATCAGAGATTGAATACTGTTTTATATACAAGTAGAGGGTCTTCTCTCAAAAGTCCCAGGCTGAAATGATTTCACCTAACATTTTAAGTCCCTGAGTGGTGCAAATGTTTAATGAGCTCCACTACTAAACAAAAGGTTGGAAGTTCAAGTCCCCCAGAGATACCTCAGAAGAAAGACCTGGTGATTAATTTCTGAAAAATCAGCCATTGAAATCTCTATTTATTTCTTTATTTTTTATTGTGCTTTGGGTGAAGGTTTACAGGGCAAATTCAATTTCCATACAGCGGTTCACATATACTTTGTCTCATGA
>NW_006922240.1:184837-185432 GCF_000298275.1 Orycteropus afer afer
ACACAAGTAAGATCTTACTGAAGATAATTCAAAAACGTTTGCAGCAGTATGTTGACAGAGAACTTCCAGAGGTGCAAGCTGGATTCAGAAGAGGACGTAGAACAAAGGATACCATAGTTGTTGTCAGATAGATCTTGGCTCAAGGCAAAGAATACCAGAAAGATGTTTACTTGTGTTTTATTGACTATGCAAAGGCATTTGACTGTGTGGGTCATGACAAATTATGGATACCTTTGAGAAGAATGGGAATTCCAGAACACTTGTCTGTACTCATGAGGAACCTGTACCTTGACCAGGAGGCTGTTGTTCGAACAGAACAAGGGGACACTACGTGGTTTAAAATCAAGAAGGGAGTGCATCAGGGTTGTATCCTTTCCTCACACTTATTCAATCTATATGCTGAGCAAATAATCCAAGAATCTGGACTATAGGAAGAAAAACATGGCATTAGGATTGGAGGAAGAATCATTAACAACCTGAGATATGCAGACGATACAACTTTGCTTGCTGAAAGTGAGGATGACTCGAGACACGTACTGATGAAGGTTGAAGAATACAATCTGCAGTATGGATTATGTCTCAATATAAAGAAAAC
>NW_006922240.1:185852-188889 GCF_000298275.1 Orycteropus afer afer
CCAGACTTTGTCTCACCTATTTTGGTCATGTTGTCAGATGGGACCATTCCCTGGAGAAGAATGTCATGCTTGGTAGGGTGGAGGGTCGATGAAAGAGGGGGAGGCCTTCAACTAGATGGACTGACATGGTGGCTGTGATAACGGGCTCAAATACAGCAGGGATCATGGAGCTGGTGCGGGATCAGACAGTGTTTCGTTCTGTTGTGCATGGGGTTGCTATGAGTCAGAAACGGCTCGACGGCACCTAACAACAACACCAACACGACTTTCCTAGATTCATACTTCATATCTTCCACTTTCTGATTATTAATGGATGTTTGTAGCTGTTTCTTTTCATTTTGAATCATGCCACATCAGTAAATGATGGTCCCAAAAGCTTTACTCAATCTACATCATTAAGGTTGACTCTCCTTTGAGGAGGCAGCTGTTTCCTAGTTGTATTTTGAGGGTCTTCCAACCTGAGGCCTCAGCTTCCAGCACTATATTAGACAAGGTTTCCCTGTTATCCATAAGGTGTTCAATGACTAATTTTTGTTTTCAAATGTACACTTGGCCACATCTTCTTCCTAGTCTGTCCACCAAGGGTGACCCTGGTGATTTTTGAAATACTGGTAGCATAGCTTCCTGCATTACAAGAAGTAAACTATCACAAATATTATAACCTTGGAAACCCTTGGGGGCAGTTCTACTGTGTCCTATCAGATCTTTGTGTGTTGGAATCAATTTGATGGTAAGTTTTTTTTTTTTTTTTAAGTTTCTTGCTATTTATACGTGTTTCATTGGCTGATTTTCAGAAGCAGATCACTAGAAAAGGACACTGTGTTTGGGAAAGTAGAATGTCAATGAAAATGAGGGAAATTATCCATGAGATGGGTTGACATGGTGGCTACAATATTGGGTTCAAACATACCAAAGATTGTGAAGAGGTCGCAGGACTAGGCAATGCTTCATCCTGTTATACATAAGGTTGCCATGAATTGGAGCTCCCTTGATGGCAATTCACAACAAAAGTAATAAATGAATATTCAGAACAGGTTACAATGGATCTGCTCATTTGTGTTTTATCTACAGAAGCTGTAAACTAGCTACCTATAGGCCAATGTTGACATGCTTTCTTTATACTACAAAGTATTTTTTTTTAAGCAAATAAATAAATAAATAAATAAAAAGTCACTGACATTGAGTTAAGAATCATAGCGCCTTTGGATTTCCAAGGTGCTATCTCTGTGGAAGTAGATTGCCCAGTCTTCCTTCTGTGGAGTAGCTGGTGAGTTTGAACCACCACCCTTCTGGTTAGTAGTCAAATGCCTTAGGCACTATGCCACCAGAGCTCCTTAATGTAAGCCAGTATTCTAAATCTGGCAGATTTCATATAAAAATTTAGATCTCTAGTTTCTCTAAAAAAAATCAAAATCTTTGGCCATAGAGGGCAGGCATTCTTGCAGGGCAACAGGATCTGAGTAGCAACTGCCCCTTTTAGACTGGGCAGTTCATCCTTCAGTTCACAATTCTCATCATTCTGTGCTGATGTTTTTACATTCTGCACACTTCCCACATTTTTTTTTTTTACTAGCCCAGTCTTTTTACATATTTTGTTTTGCTTGGCCAGAATAACCCAAGCAGGAAAAGTTTGTCAATGAGAAAATAAAATAACCCAAGCTGGAAAAGTGTCAATGAGAAAATAAATGTCAGTGTTATCTGAACCCTGTGCAGGTGTACAGCTCAGTTTTTTTCATTTCTTTTTGCTGAGAATTCTGAGAGTCACATAGAGTTGGTTGAAGGATTGTCTAAAAATAGGTAAGTAAATGAAGAGAACACGACTTTGCTGTGTTTAGTCATGGTTTCCACAAATGCCACAGAGCAGTGTTTCTCAACCCTGGTTACAGATTTGAGTCACCTGGTGAGCATTTAAAAATGCCTCAGACCAATTAGGCTAGAATCTCTAGGGAAGAGGCCCAAGCATCAGCATTTTTAAAATTCAGATGATCTAATGTGCAACCAGGTTTGAGAAACACAGCCAGACCAAAAACAAAAAAAAAAAAAAAAAAAAAAGAAACTCATAGGGGACCAGGTTTGCTGGTCTGATAAATTTATAAATCATAGGGTAACCACAAAGAAAAAAAAAAAAAAAAAAACTGTATTATACTATTAAAAAAAAAAAAAAAAAAAAAAAAACAAATCAACTGCCATCAAGTCAATTCTGACTCAGTGATTCTATAGCTCAGAGGAGAGTTGCCCCATAGGGTTTCCAAGGCCATAAATCTTTATGGAACAAACTGTCTCATCTTTCCCCCATGGAGCAGCTGGTGGATTTGAATCACCAATCTGGTTAGCAGTCGAATGCTTTAACCACTATGCTACCAGAGCTCCTTAGGATTGAGAAACACTGCCATAGGAGCTACAAACCCAGTGGAAAAGACTGACAGCAGCCTCAAGAAATCCTGGAACGGTCTGAGGAATTTTTTGTGTTTGGTTTTACAGCCTCTATGGTGTCAGTGAAAACCATGCCTTAAGAATAGTCTTCCTTCAGTACAGTTATTGATACTTCTTAAACATACCCAGTCACCACCTCACAGGATTGGTTTTCTTAGTTTGAATATTTTGAGCCATAGTTTCATGGGACAACTTGGTGAATTGGCATAGTATAATTTATAAAGTTTATGTTCTACATCCTACTTTGGTGAGTAGTGTCTGGAGTCTTAAAAGCTTACAAGTAGCCATCTAAGATACAACTATTTGTCTGTACTTGTCTGAAGCAAAAAAAGAAGGAAGGAAACCCATGGTTCAGAGAAGAAACTAATCTGCAGGACTCTGTCTACATGAATCACAACCTCCTTTACCCTGAGACCAGAAGAACTAAATATTGCCCAGCTACAGTGACTGGACTTTCTGATCCACTATAATGGATACTGATAGAAAGGGAGAAAAATGTGGAACAGAAACCCAAATTCTTTTAAAAAATCTAAGCTTACTGTACCAGTTGAGACTGGAGGAATCCCTGAGACTGTTGCTCTGAAACTTTTTAAACCTTAAATAA